>NW_020455976.1:2972336-3117532 GCF_003342845.1 Nothoprocta perdicaria
GCGCAGCCGGGCAGGGCTGCGAGCCGCCCCCGCGCGCCCCGCCGCCGCGCTGGACCTGCCCCCCGGCTCCCCCATTGGCTTCGCAGCCGCTTCGGTAACGAGGGCGGCGAGCAGGGCAGGAAACGCGCTCGTGGCGCCCCCTCGGGATCCCGGCCGTGCCTGGAGCCGGGACAGCGCCGGGATGAGCCCGGGGAAACGCTGAATCCTCGCAGCGGCTTCGGGAGCACGGCGAGGCTCGGAGGTTTCACTTCAGTGAAATGGGGGGATATTGAGGCGCAGGGTGACGGGGTAACTTGCCYAGTGATAAAGAAAGGCCAGAGCGATGGATTGAAATAAATTGGTCTCCCAAACTGCCTTCCTTCAACGCTAAAAATGCCACTTTAAAAATTGCAATAGATAAGTAAGAAGGTTGCAGACAACTGTCACTCCCACTAAGAAGCTTAAGCGAAACAGGTCTGAGGGACATCCTGGAGGCATCACGCTGATCTGGGCACAACCCCTTGCTGCCCTCTTCCTGTTTTCGTAGCTCTGCGGCTCCCCTCACACTGGCACAGCACCTTGTGCGTCCTCCACTGCTGCCCTTTCCATGCTTTAAGCTCAGGTGGTGATCCTGGTGCAGAGCCAAAGGTCCCATGTTCGAGTTTTGCCAATARCCTGCGTGTTAGAGTGCCCTATGACTGTGTGATATTGAAGAGACACCAGGTAAATGTGGTGGTGGAGCTTTGCAATGAAGCCATCCAGTCTGTAAGCTTGAAAACAGGAGTGTTRTTTCAGCTTCTGTATTTCCTTAAGAGCTTACAGAATTAAGTAACAGTTTAAATGTTACTTGAAAGGTTTGTGTTCATGAATGTGGACACATGGGTATTATTTCCTTAGTGTGCGAATGAAGATTATCCAAGTTTATTGGCAACCCGGGTGTTGTTGGTACATTCCTTTCTCCTTATACAAGAGTCATGTGCAGCGAGAGCCGCAGTGGCCGCTCCTCGGTCACACACTGCAGGACGCAGCCCATCCGAGCGCATTAGTTATTTCCCCTGGGAACCGCGCGGCGGGAGAGAAACCAGACTCTCCTCCAGGATCATAGAGAGCGGTAATCTGAGCCGAAGGAGCACGGCCATTAAATGTCACAGGCATAAACACGGCAGCAAGTGCTGATTCTGACCATATATATATTCAAAATAAATTAAATATAAATATAAACATAAATAAATATATTTAATGTACATATATATGCACATACAGGATGATAAAAGGCCTTCTGGGTTACAGTGACTGCAATGCRCAAACACCTGTACAGTTTTGTGGAGATGCAGTTATATTAACATTACAACATGGTAAATGTCTCAACGCTTTTTGAAGCAGGACTCACATCGTGGCACATTGTATCACCCACCCAGCACCCCGTGTGGGCTCTCCTTTGTGTGCTGCCTATCACAGCATGCAAGTACAATGCCAATGTGATACTTGTAAGTGGAAAAGTCAAACCAAGCAACATTCATTTGATTTGTATGATTTTTTTTGGATGCAGTTCAGTAGTTTGGAAGCACAGGCAAAGCTAGAAACATGTATCCTAACAGCTACAGCATCTGATTCACTGTTGGAGCACTGCGGCATTGCAGAAGGCTTAAGCTCATTATCTTACTAAAGGTAGTAATTTGCTTGATAATGAGCCAGGCTCTGCTAGCTGTACTGGGCTGTTGAGCAAGGCCCGAGTCTGAGCTCCGCAGCAGCAGCTGTGCAATTCCTGGAGYGCAGGGATGTTGCCTGCAGCTCAGCCACGCTGACACTACCACAGCAGAAATTAGCTGTTATTGGTGTTAAGTGTTGTTTCTAAATCACAGCCTAAGATCCGTCCAGCAGAAGTGAACTCAGAGCAAGGTTTGGGCTGGAGTTAAATTCTAAATCTCTCTCTCTCATTGGCTTTCAGATCCTTCAGAAGATAGAGGAATGATTTAATCTTTTCCACCAACATTCCTAATCCCTTATAAAACCAGCAATATTAAGCTATTGCAAGCAGTAAATAAATAACTTTGCAAGACCTGCAAAGGGAGAACACGAACATGATGGAGAGGTCAGGGGCAGGCAGCAGTGGCACAGATTTTAGTACAGCTTCCAGCTGCGCCTTCACAAGGAGCACACCGAGAGTGGTGGGCAGGCTGGGCCACACAGCGGGATTCCCATTAATGCAGGGAAAGCAGGTACAATAATTTCACGCATGCCAGGCCTTGCTGTGGTGCCACCTTCATGCYGTGGGCCACTGTGTAAAGCTGAAGCAGACTGCAGCAGCAGAGTATTTGAAAAGACACAGCTCGGTGTGACCTTGCACATCAGCACATGGCTTCACCCACTGCCTGTTTGTGTCCACGGTCCCCACAAGGCCCTGTGACAGCTATTACCAGCAGCACGGATGGCTGCCCCGCTGCAGCATCCACCGGTAGCTTGGTTTGCTGCAGCATCCGTGCTGTGGGGCAYGGGGGCCGCCAGAGACGGGACCGGTGACTTCTCCTCCCATAAGAGTTTCACCGTCCCTAGTTACCTCCWGTGCAAGCAAATGCACAGGGAGGCAGGGCTGCCTCCTCACAGCTCCAGGCTCACCATGTGGTGTCCTCATCTACCCCCTTACACCTGACTAAACATCTTAAACCTCTGTAATTTCTCTGGCGTTCCTTAGGCATTAATAAAGAAGGATTTTTTTTCAG
Organism: Nothoprocta perdicaria; assembly: GCF_003342845.1. Lineage (NCBI taxonomy): Eukaryota > Metazoa > Chordata > Aves > Tinamiformes > Tinamidae > Nothoprocta > Nothoprocta perdicaria. The sequence goes on from NW_020455976.1 coordinate 2,975,036, forward strand.
TAGCCCCTTCTTCTCAGAGGACTCAAGTAGTGAAGGATGCCAGGCAGATTTTCAGCTTTAGGGAAGATTTGCTGGGAGAGAACTACAAGGCTGAAGAATAAAGTATGAAAGGGGGAATTAGGAATCAGGGATTAGGGGCAGGGATTCTGCTGCTGGAAGYGTGGGTGGAAACCCGTTCTGCTAATGAGCACAGGATGACTCTGGACATAACTGAAACTCATTTTAAAATAACTCAAATGTTCATGATGGGGAAGAGAGCCACAGATGGGATCTGAGGAGCAGAGAGTGGAAATTATCCAGGCTCAAAACCTGAGCACTGTGAAGGGCCAAGTGTGTTAATGCTGCGAGTCTTCCTTCATTGCCTCTCGAGGGATTAATAATGCTAGGGCAGGCGTGTGGGAGGAGGTGACTTCAGCCAGACACAGCCTTCAAACACACAAGGTTTTTGTTCCCCAAATCACCTGTGCCCTCCTAGTTCACTCTCTGAAGCTGTAGGTTGCATTGGTAGCGTAAATTGTATTGGGAGCATAAATAAATTGGGAGCATAAAAAWATTGGGAGCAGTGAGAGCCAGTAGTGGGTAGCACTAGCTGTGGCGATGGGCAGAGCGGTGCTTTCTTCCCAGAGCCTCTGAGAATCCCTAAGTTTGGCATGGATGGAGATGGAGGAGAAGGATTTTTTAACAAGTGTAGCAGGGTCTTACACAATCCTAATTACAGAACTGGGAGAAAGCCTGGTGAGCCAGCTGGCGTAACAGCAAGCTGGGTATAGGATCTAGAAACTGTTCTTTGGCTTCAAGCCRTGCTGGGGACTGGCAAATGCAGCTTGGTTCCAAAATTAGCAACTTAAGCTCAAGTATATTTCATAATTGCTATATGTTTAATATACACAGAGTCTTTAACTGTTACACCCAGACTGCTTAGAAGCTTTAGCTTCTGTCCCTGAATTAACCAAGCTCTTCATGAAGGCATTTTTATTAATAACAACAATTCTATGATTTAACTTTTCATGAAAATGGGATATAGTATCTTTCCTTCTTTCCTGTGAGATGCCTGGCCCAATTCTGGTGTCTGACGTGACTGGAGGTTAYTGACATTTGAGATCTGTTGTCTGATCTTCATGAACAGAGTAGGAAGCCTCAACCCAATTTAAACTGAACAAGTGCTCACATCATAGAACTACCATGTAGTTTGAAAGTGGAAGGAGGGAATTTTCCAAAATTAAATAGAAAAAATATCGGTCAGGAAATTAAGTGATCAAAGACTGCATAGCATTTCCCAGTGACTTGGAAACAAAAAGAAATGCTTTTAATAAGCTCAGGTTTCTTTTAATACTACAGAACCATGCTAGCTATGAGGAGATACACTGGATACCTCTGTGTCTTTTGTACATGCCAGCATGTCAGCCCTGCGACAGCGTCGTTACAGTCTTTGCTGTATAAAGCCATGGGATTATGGTGGATTCCCATATCACTGGGGAATTTGCAAGACTTGCATTAAGAGAAGTAATACTTATATATTTTACACAATATATTAATAATATTTGCAATATATGTAAACATAATACTCACATTTTAGCAATTTTGGGGCAAATCTTGTTTTCTTTGATGGTAAACTATGATTTATTTCATGGACAGAACAACAGGCAGAATATTYTCATGTAAATACAGGACCATCCATGATTATATATTCATCTCACTATTGTTTCTTTGCAATATTAATATTTGTAGCACGTTCCAAAAATGTAAAAGGTTGTCAGGGCAGATAATAGCTATTGTTTAGGGGGGCAGTTTATCACATCACTGCGGTGGTGGGGTGCCACCTAGTGATTTTCTTTCTTAAAACAGCCTCTTGTAAAAGGCAACCCATTTCACCTCCCAGCTCTGGGGCTTTCTGTGATTACTTCTTCTTATCATTACTTTGCAGCATCCAAAGGGTTCCTTTACACTTTCTAGAAGACATGTTATGTCCCAGTACCTGTCCCAAATTGCTTACATTCTCCTGGGTGATGTTATGATGAGATTTTACTCTATTTATTKGTATCTCTACAGAAGCCCATAAATTCTTACATTCAGCAAGTGATGGGTTATCACTCTTACGCTGCTACAGTTTAAAACCTGCATTAAATTAACTGCCTGAGGGYTGTGACCTCAAATAAATCAGCAAGCAAATATTTCTTTTCTAGTAACCCTTTCTGTACACACACAGTTGTGGACATATCTTTTATGCAGCCAGGGAAATAGATGATTCTGTCGATTTGCTATAAAATACAGATCTCTCCTGGAAAAAAAAGTCAGTTATTCAGTGAAATGAATAAGAGTAGTCCTTTAAATGAAACTTTATTGGCCAAGCTTGTCCCTACTGTTAATGAAATTACATTTGAAAGGTGATTTTTCTTCTTTTCTGAATGAGCTTTCTGCCTTTGTTATCATGCAGGTTTCATAGGGCTGTCAACATCGACTCAGAGTCATCGCACCCGATGAGGTCCATCCTCTCCATGCTTCCGTCTTGCTCTCCTCACACGGTTACATGAGCACATCATTTACACACACGTGCCTGTGACACTGCTGCAAGATAGACAGATTATCTCTGCTTTTCTGATGAAAAGACAGGATTGTTTTCTTTTTATCCCAGACTGCAGAATGTTCTTGAGAAGGTAGAAACCCAAGTGTCCCCTTGAGTCATTAACCCATCATTTCTCTCTGCTGGCTTGATGTCAATGCAGAACAGGTAAGTACATATGGGAGTCTTGCCCTGAACACAAGTTTTGTATAAACATGACCTGTTTACACTTAAAACTCTGGTTTGAGCTGTGGTGCTTTAACTCATGGCTTATCTGACACAGGCTTCARCTTGAGTTACCGCAGGCTAACTCTGTCACCCATTGTGTCTGCAGGTGCAGCTACTCTCCAGAGGACTAGTTGAATTTGAATTAATTTAGCCTAAATAACACCTGTTGCTACAACCAGCCTACACAATTACCCTAAGAGGGTCTCACAGGATGAAGGTCACCATGAATTTGAAAAATATACAACCACAGGTATCCACCAATATAAGAATATWTTTTTTTTGACCTCTGTATTTCTGGTGCTACTCACAAGCATGAAGACAACCCTCAGTTTGCATCACATTTTTTATCATCCACACTCAGGCCTCCCAAAGCCACTGCTGCATTTCCAATGGAATACAACACCTCTCTAGCACCTACCCCTACTTTGGACAGAATCCCGCACAAATTCCTTTTATTCTATCGGGCGCCTCCCCGGGGCGGGAACACGGGGCTCTCCCGGCGCGGGGGCGCGCACCGAACCGCGCCTCCCGCCGCGGCCCAGGCCCCGCCCCTCTCCCAGGCCCCCAGACCACGCCCCCCCCAGGCCCCACCCCTCTCACCAGGCCCCGCCCCTCTCCCCAGCCCCCCTTCCCCAGGCCACGCCCCCTCCTACAGGCCCCGCCCCACGGCCGTTGCCGGGACGCGGCGCGCGGCGCCATGGCCGAGGTGAGCCCCTCCCCTCGCCCCCCGCCATCTTCTGCGCCCCTCGACCCTCCTCAGGAACCCCCGACGCCAAGATGGCGCGTCCAGGCCYTGGGGGCGCTGCCCGGCCCAAATGTTGCCCCTGGGGAAGCGCGTTGGGTCGGCTCGCTTGTTTTAAAGTAGTAAAGGAAAAAAACTGCAGCTAATAACATAAAAATGGTATTAATTCTAGTCTGTTGCTGACAAGCTTGTGGGCTTGTGGGCAGTTCATCCCACCTTTGCTCGCATATTTGCCATCTCAAGTATAAAGAGATCAAAGTTAAAGGTTGAGCATCAGCGGGGAATGGAAGAAAAACAAGAGAAAAGCCAACCTGCCCCGAGGTTTCCCCTCTGCGTTGCCGCGCTCGCCAGCCCCTTTCTGAACGGGTGGAGKGCCGCGTTTCGGCCCCCCTGCACACACCTGTATTCTGCCCCAACAAGAACGCGCTTGTSAGCGTTCAAGCTACCTCCGTGTCCGCTGGTGTCTCCCTGGGGCATCTGCAAGGGCACAAACGCACTGGAGCTGGAGCAGGCCCCTGAGGAGAGGCCTTGCGGGCGCCCCTCGCCGCCTGCCCATGTTTTGCCACTGGGCTGTAATGGAGAAGAACGGTGGAGCTGGGTGTCCAGGAACCAAGCTGGCAACCTGACCACAAATCCCCCGTGCAATCGGTTCCAAACGAGCATTTCCTGCAGAGGGTGGATTGGCCGTATTAGCATTGCTGGAGCTTTTGAATATGTGTATATAAAAGCGGTTTGCTGATGCTGTCTTCATAAAAAGCACAGCCTAATCAGAACTGGGAAGAACGAGGTCTAAAATGCTGGGTTACCTGAGCAGCTGATATGTTATTTAAATGCTATCACGATGATGGCTTGTCTTTTTAGATCTATTTGTACAGTAGTCATAGTGCTCAATTACCGCAGCTCTGGCTGTTAAAGCACTAGTTATTTCAGTAAGATCAGTRGAGAGCGATTTGAAAAAAAAAATAGCCTGCAATGTGAAGGTCATATGGCAATGAGAAAACTGCTGTTATGGAAATCTTTGTCATGGTTTCTTACTAGGCAASTGTTAAACACTCCATATATTGCTTTTTTTATATTCTGGGGTCATAAGTGAGATGTTGTTAATTGATTATCCATCTCCTTCAGGAAAAGTCTGACAAACTCTGTCTGGAAGAAAGCGCGATTGAAGCACTTGAGAAAGACTTTCAAGATGTCATTGATCTCCTTAAGGGAGATAAAACTCTGGAGAAATTCCGAATCGAATATGAGAAGCTCCATGCTGTTATGAAAAAGTCTCATGAAAATGAAAAGCGTCTCATGGAAAAATGCAGGGAGCTGAATGCTGAGCTCGTGGTGAATTCATCTAAAGTAGCTGCACTCACTAAGCTCTCTAAAGATGATCGGGTGTCTATATCATCGCTTAAAAGGGTAAGGTTTTCAGTAGAATTAAATATGACCTGAATGGGTAATGGAAAATGTGGTAAAAAGAACAGCAGCTGCCAGACCACTATTGAATGTAGAGAATTAACCAGAGGGTTAAGTAAAGAGCATCTCTTGTCCTTGAACCTCTGCTTTGCTGCTGATTGCTTTCTTTCCTTAGCCTGGTATTTTTACCCCTCTTTGCCAAATTCTGTGTTTATTTGCACCAGGCAAAAACCAAGGTGAATCCACTGGCTTTCAAGTACTCACTGATTATTTGTATTTTAACTTCCATCTGTAAAATATTGTACTTGGATTACCTACATAACAAACAAGTTTTGAGACTGGATTAGGTAGTGCTAGATCATGACAAACCTGCCTACTTGCTGCAATATGAATTAGAGACTATGGAAGTGAAGTCAACTCATATAAATGAATGGTTCAGGGTGTGTTTGAAAAGGAATCTTATGTTGCATTTCAAGATGGTTTTATGAATGTACTCTGTTACATTCTTTGATTGAACTCTGTCAAATCAGAAAAAAAATCAAAAACTCTGCCGGCTCTCTAAAGAACAGTGAATATTTTTAGCCTTATACATAAGTTTAACTGCTGTAAATAAAGCTGCCAAATGATCAGAAAATGGTACTTTGATGAAATTGTGGTTTTTTTTTTCCTTTTGGTGGTTTTTAAAGCTTAAGCTGTGGTATGTGGACAGACTTTAATTTAGCATTTAGCTGAGAAACCCCCATGACCTATAGTTTAGTGTTACTTTTCTTAGGACAGGAAAGACTGCTATTATTAAATGCTTCAAAAGAATTATTAGTGTTCTTTACACTATATACTTACTTTGTTCAGGGTACTAGAGGAATGGAGAAGTTCTTTAAAATTAAGTTTCTTGTCCTTGGAATTATGAAGAAAATATACTCAGAATAAACATAACTGGCAGTTCTGTCACTCTAAGTCTGCAGCTTTCAAGCTTATCCTGCTACTCAAAGCATCCTCAAGAAGGATGAAAGCTGCCTAGAAAATCTTGTTGATTTTCACTGCTGCTAATCAAAACCTGGTAGGAAGCTGTCAAAAACTGCAATTTTCCTTATCATTCTCTTTCTGGTAGTACATGGTAATATTCTGAATGGGTGCAGGAGGAGAGACAGTCTTTGAAGGTGTCCCCAAACTGAGGAGACATCATCTTAGCAAGGTCAAGAAGCTGAGGAGTGGAAGAGTGGGAAAAATAATGGCCTTTTCAATCTGTGTTTGAGGCTAAGGCAAGATAAGGTTTTGCAATAGCACCCACTGATGAAGCAGCTGAGAGATTATGTAATAAAGAAGCTCTTTGATAGTATGATCCTATTAGAAACAACACAAAATGACCAACATAAGACCCTTAAATTCTAGTGATGTGCTGTGGACCAAGTAAAGAGCAGTGGTTTTTTGTTTTCAATTTGGCTACAAGCACGAGTCTTTCTCTTAAAAGCTCATGAGTCGTTTGGATGTTGTTTATTTTGGGGTTGTGCTTGGCATAACCTTCACATTTCATGTTACTCTCCTTTTCAAAGAGAAGTTCTATTACAGCTGTAGTATTTCACAGTGATTTTAGTAGCACACAAAAATGTGTCTCACAGGTGCCTAAGGCAAGTGCCGAGGAAGGTTCAAGCACTCAGATAATAAAGAGGAGGATGTCCACGCTAAATTAAACCAACAATGTGCTCCAGTGTTTCATTATCTGCCAGGGACAGGAGAATTCTGGTGGGGCTGTTCCTGTAAAAATTGTCTAGTTGCTTCAAATTAAAGCCCTAAATCGTGGTGATTGATGGGTCATCAAGGTAACGGGTTTGTAGCTTTCCTTTCCTAGCACATAGGTTCAGATTGAAATAAAGGCCTCAGGTCTGCAACCCGGGCTGCAGAGCTAAAATCTTTCTGCCTGTGAAGCCTTACTGCGATCAGTGGAGTTTGTTTAGGGAGAGTTTATCTATCCAAATCTATCCAAATGCTGGTGGGAGTCAAATTGATAATAATCAATAGTTATTGTCTGGCATCTGCTCGGTGCTTTGTTCTGTAGTTTTAATACGTTGCACCTCCCAGCCTGCTGTTGACAGAGGTGTCGGAGCTGGGGCAGGACGGAACAACCGGGAGCTGCAGCCCTCCCTCCCCTGACAGGGACCACAGTGTCCCACAGGGTTGCAGGCAGGAGCACTAGGGGGGCGTTTTACAGCACCTCAAACGCCTGCTTGGAGTTAGCAATTTTCAATTTCCAGAGCCATCAGTCCAAAACACTCAGTAAGCATTTCATTCAGTCTCTGTCTTTGAGCAGTTAAACTGATATGATTTGGGGGCTATTTAATCAAAATAAAGCAGTCACACTGTACAGAGCCTGTTTCACATTTTCCAGAGTACTTCCCTAAAAATTTCTGAATGATTCTGACTGCAAACATCCCACGTACTCCCATCTCTAATTATACCCTGGGCTGCAGAGCATGTTGAGTGCCTAACCGTGCGCTGCAATTACCGGTGACTCCAGCACTGCCTTCCTCCCGTTCCACCTTCCGCAGAATAACAAGGTGATTACTTCTTAAATGAAGGCATCATCCTCCAGTCAGAACCTTTCTTCCCTTTTCCTTTTAAATGAAGTCATTTATTGTTGCTCCACTCAAAGGAAAAGAAACAAACAACTAGAACAAAGCCCATTTTTGCTGATGCTGAAAGGCTTTAGCGAATTCTTCTTGAGATTTTGCCCGTTAATAAATAACAGTAATATGTGCCTGCTAACCCTATTGCTAAGAATTACTGTGACAAACATCAAGAGCAGGCTCRGAGAGCTCAGACTGCAGCTTGGAGTACCCGAGTCACTGCTGGTCTGAACGGCCTCGCTGGCTTCCCATGACATGTCCTCATGCACTGGGAAAATGCAGCAGAACAAGGCACAGATACAAGAGAAGGACCTAGTCTAACCTTCACGGAAGCCAGTAAAAAGACTTCTCAAACGCAGACTGGTTTTAGTCACCAATTCTATCCCCCAAAACTTCAGTCATAGCAATTWAATTCACCGATTTCAATCAAAACCTAATCAGCCAGCAGGAAGCTGTGATTTAAGTAATCAACTTTTATTATCTATTTGCATTTTTCTACAGAAAGGTTGCTTAATCTGAAACATGTTTATTTACAGCTAAATTTACTGCTTTGTTTTTTGCTAGCCAAGATTATACACTGTGTCTTTGTACCATGCTGTCTAGCATGCGTTTATTTAAATTTCATAATTTAGCAGGGAGTAATGAATGAAAAAAATCTTATTTACTAGGTAGCATTTAATTCTTGATGTTTCCTCATTACTGCATGTGAATGTAAATTAGAACTAAAATGTATAAAATATTTCAAAATGGATTTTAATGTTTAAAACTTTAAAATGTGCTTGATACATAAAGAAGAAAGACATTTTTCGGATTAGATTTTGAACTAGGTAATTTATTAATGAAACTACTGTTTGTAGACACTGAATTTAACTGATTATAGTCTTTAGAACTTCAGAATAAGTAGAGCTCACCATTTAACTCTTTATTCACAGGCTGGTGAAAGCGAAGAACACTATAAGAACAGTACACATCCCTGATGCTTAAACTCCAATTGGTTTTTCAAATTTGGATATCCTCAACTCGTTAAATAAATGAAAGTGTATTTTTTCACACACAGTTCAAGAAACTGAATTGAGCTGAAATGAGCACAGAGAGTCACATATTGATGTTTGAATCTGTAAAGCAAAAAGACTGCAGTTTATTTCTTTAAAATCTCGTTTGAGAGAGAGAGAGATGCAGAACAAGTGAAAAAAATAAACCCTCGTCCCCCTTCCCTCTTTGTGGATATCAAACCCTGGGCTTGAGAGTGGCTGCTTGCCAACCTGGCAGTCACATAGTTCCATGTGCTGTAATTTGGTAGAATTGTGATTTCTCTAAATATACAATTACAATATACAAAATCCTCACAGATGAATGTGAGCAAAGAGGGAGCAAAAGCCCAGAGTACATCAAGAGAACTTCTCTTTCCTTCCACTGACAGATACAGTGATTTAGATGCTCATTATCATAATGAGATTTTTATAGAGATTAAAGAACTATTTAAGTGGATGGTGCCTTTGTAAGCCTAGAAGRTTTGGTAATTTTTTTTTACATTAGTGAGGTTTAAACAACCAAAACCTCACAGAGTGAGATTTGATAATGTAAATGTTTAGAGAAAATGTATTAGGTCTTTTGTGGTGTAAATTGACCTAGCTTGAACATGTCAAAATGTTCAATATGTGCTGGTCCAAACAAATGGACGACTGGCAGAAAGAACAAACATGAATCTAAGCATGAAAAGACATGAAAATCTATTTTCTTAATTAACCAAAATGCAAGGTAATTAATTTTCAATTTGTTATTCATTTTCAACTCCATTTAATTTATGTAAGCATTTCTGGTTTGTTCCCAGGAGATTGAAAAGGCTTGGAAAATGGTGGATGCAGCCTATGAGAAGGAACAGAAAGCAAAAGAAACAATTCTTGCCCTGCGCGAGGAAATTGAGCGCCTGACTAAGCTAGTGGAGCAAGGATCTGAACTGTCCCTGGGCCAGGAGTACAAGTGAGTTTTCCCCAGGAAGGAGGAAAGCCTGGTCTGGGTTTCTGTCAGCCTGCACCTTGCTTAGCTGTTTTCACAGTACAAAGGCTTTGAGAATCAGAGAGAGGTCTTTACCTTGCTTTGCTTTTCTCATGAGCTTACATTTATTGGTATGTGTGTTTATGCAATGAGCAAGCAGAGAATCAGGCTCTGAGAGGGTTCCTTCAGCACTGGATTTAACATAGATCAAATAAAAACTAGTATTATGCCCTTACTCAGTGTCTGTCATATTGTTTTATCTAACTGGCAGTTCAACACACTGTCTTTGAGAATAAGATCCCGTGAACATGTTTGCATGTGATGGCAGCATGGTCAAGTAGATAAGATAAGGAAGCAGGAGACTTGACTTCCATTCTCAAATTTGTTGTAAGGCATCATCACTGTCTGTATTCTCCTTTRTCTTCTATATTTATACATTTTAAACTTTTTTTTTATTGAATACTTACACAGTCATGAACAGAAAGAGACCCTAATCTCATGTGAAGCCCCTAGTTGCTACCATTTATAAAAATAATGATCCTGAGGACCTGCAGRTTTTAAATACCCCTCAAAATCAAGTGCAAACTTGAAGGTGAGATTAAGGATATTGGCCCCCTAAGACCTGTGTGCTTTCTATGCAGATTGCCAGCACTGAGCCCAGCTAATTCTGGCTTTAAACATTAGCCCTGTGTAAGGTGTTTATGTGTATGTATGTAAGGTATTTACCCTACCTTATGTAGGGTCCCTGCTAGGGGGTCTGCTCTTCTCCCCTCCAGAACCTGAGCCCGCAGATAAATCATCTAAGTGGCTGAGAAACCCCTSCTCTGCCTTTTGGCCCTGAGCTGTTCTGGTTCTGCATAACGGGTTTCCCTGGAGTTTGGCCAACCTGCCTGCTGCTGGTAAAACCCTCCCAGAGGCAGCTSCCTGGCTGGTGCTGGCATCCCCTGCAGTAGCCAGGGCCACGGCTTTGCCAAGGCCTCTGCCCTGCACTTTCCCCCTGCCTGTCACGCTGCAGAGACCTGGCTGCTCAGAATTTATTTTGTGCATTCCTTCTGTGTTGCTCTCCAGTTCAATGTTTAAATATTCTATTGAGTGATGAGGCCATGGGACTGACCCTTCATAAGCTTTTGGTCCTATATGGCATTTCCAGGTCATTCAGAATAATAACCTTGGGCTTTAATGTGGAACTTGAACCCAGATTGTGCTGCTCAGGCTTTCTTTTCAGAGTGTAAATGTGTGTCAACCAGGGATCAGTTTTATTCTAACATTAAGAGACTCAATTCATTATCCAGATAGGTGCTCAGGTGGGTAAGTTGCATAGAGGCTGTTTGCAATACTGTCTTTGGTTGCTGAGTAATTCTGCAATGGTCCAGGCGTTTTGTTCCTTGTTACCATTTTGGGAAAGTAAAAGTTTCTTTGTACCCAAGAGGATGGCAAATAACAAGAAATTTATTTGTTATTTATTGGACTGAGGTTTTAGAAGCGTTTTCACAGTGGCTCTAATGATTACAGTAGATAGAGTGTATAATTTGGTTGATCAGTGCAGGCCTAATCAAAAAGGAGTTTAAAATGGAACAAAAGACTTTTAAGCTCCTGTTTGCCACAGAAGATCTGTATATTGGTAGAAGAACGAAAGTGCCTGTAATGCTACTCAATTCTTACTTCCTTTTTWTCTAGTGTCCGGGATTTGCTAAAATTTAAAGAAGACATAACGAAGGAGCGGGACCAGCTCTTGTCAGAGGTTGTGAAGTTACGTGAAAGTCTGACTGAAGCCACGGAGCAGCAACAGGACATAGAGAGAGCAAAAGCTGAGGCAGATCAATCCATAATGCAGGTCAGTGCAGGTCATATCGTCGTTTTTAGGAAGATATCGAATTATTACTTAAAACTAAGCTGGGAGACTTTTCCAGAACCTTACTTTCCTGATGGTTGGAAACCTCCTACTTTCTTTGTCACACTAATTTAAACCTACTACTCTTTACCTCAAGTAATTTTTCTTCTTCCTAGTGTTGGTAGAGAGCAGCTGTATTCCATCTCAGCTTGGTTCATTTTGTCTCCTATTTAAGTTTGTTTCTTTGTTTTTCTGACCATCTGAATAGAAGGGTGATATGTATATGTGCTTGCTAAATGGAGAGAAGGTGCAAAAAGATGGAAAATTGGATAGAAAGCTCTGATACATCAAAGTATAAAAATTTGATAATGAGGAATAAACGAATATAGAACAGACTGTAGCCAGGAACTGAAGTAAGGCAGCTGGAGAAAAAGAAAATGTGAAAAAGACCACAGAAAAAAAATAACAGGAAGAAGAGAGAAATGGAAATAGCATTTGGCTTATGTTCATTTATTAATCACAAATAAGAAAACAATGATCATCGCAGGTTACATGTGCAATACTAATTTCTGTTTCTGAAGCAGATAGTTGGGGTTGTGCTACAAGGGAGTGTAAGTCTTAGCTTTCTGACAGCCTTGTGAGGCATTGTGGAAAAGAGGGCGGAGTGAAACTCCCATCAAATTTACTGAAGCTTGTGAACTTAAATCTTCTGACATATAGTTCAGCAGCCATTAAACATACAAGATTGTTGCAACATGTAGAACCACCTCTCATTCTCCCATTTTGAAATTATTTTCCTTTTAGAATAAATTACTTCAGAGTGCTTATGTCTTTCTGAAGACCCTACTGAAGACCTTGTCAGTTCTAGCAACTTTTCATCTGTGGGAAAGAGGGAGGGAAAGGAAATTTTAGTTCAGGCTTAACACAGCAAGGTGCATCTTTCAGTTGCGTGTCCCTGGATGAACTCTCCATTTCCATGTGGATCAGCCCCCCGTGGCTCTTCTCTGCTGATGCTGCTCCACTGCATTTTTGGGGAGGGAGAGAACAGAAGATTGTTCTTCTCTTTCTGAGTTTGTGCAGAGGAACTTCGAGAGCAGAAAGATTGAGATGAGTTGTGAAAATCAACATTACTCATTTTCCTTTACAATCAGTGTGATAAGTGTTGCAGCAGGTGAGATAGAAAAGTCAAAATAGAAGTGCTTGAAATACAACCTGAAACCCAAGATAGTTTTAACTCTATATTCAGAAAATACAACTATACAGGTAGCTAAAAACAGAAAATCCATTTGTGCCACTATATCTCCAGAGGAATGCTTTTGTATCTGAACTCCATCAGACCCTTCTGCTTGGATGGACTGACTAGTGCTTAAAAAATTCTTATCATAAACAAACAGAATCCTGCAGGTAGGTTTTTTAGTTCAGCCACTGGAGGCCTTATTTATTCTGAGAAGATATTACATATTCCATCTAGTAATGCAGTAATATAGAAACTACTCTTTTCAAAATCAAGCTTAGTCAAGGGTTAGGTCAGAGGCCTTGTTTTCCTGAGTAATAGGCAAGAGAAYTTAAACTTTTGTCCTGTCTGTTATTACAGCTCCAACAAGAAATCCAGCTACGTCAGAATGAGGCAACTCGAGAGGCTCGAAAGAAGGAAAAAATGGAGAAGGAGCTGAAGAATCTTCTAGCTGAGATGGATAACAAGCAAGCTGAGATTAAAACTTTACAGCAACATATGCTGAAAAACAAAGAGGAGCAGCTAAAAGTAGAACAGCATCTAAAAGAACAGAAGGTAGGTTATGTCGCACACTGTATTTATCAGATCTAAGATTAGGGCCAGATTTCCCAATAAAAAGAAAATGACTTTTTCATGAAGGAGGATGAGGAAGATTAAAGTTAATACATTTTATAAGTCATTCACTTTAATATACATATTATTTTATTAATAACTGTTCAAAGCTTGCTGTCARACTTCAGGTGGAATTCCTCATAGAAATCAGTAGTGTTCTGCTTGGATCATGATGTTGTAGTTAGAGATCGTATTGAAAAGCCTACAACTGAAAGTACAAACTCCATGGATGATCTAACGATAGCAGCAGGAAATTGCCTGATTTTGTTTCCAGCATGTATTCCCAGTTTTGTCACGGACTGACTCTAGTACCTCTGGTAAAGTCATTTTACCACTGACTCCTTTCTTCTCTGTCACAGTAACTCTTACCTGCCTCTTGAGCTTGTGGAATAGTTTCTGTCAAGGGGCAAGGAACTGTCTTAGAATAGCATTTTGATTGATTTCTCTCTCTCTGTTTCCAAACACTTTACTGGGAATGTCCTAACATAGTGTTCTGCACGTTTTTAAATTTTCAARTTTTCACTCTATTTCCCCTGACTCGGAGAAACTCTCCGAGAAGCAATTTCAGTAAATGGCAGAAGAGATTTCATCACTGTGAAACAGTCCTACCTCAAGGGAAACTTCCTCAGGAGCTGTGTGCATCCTGTAAATTTATGGCTATTTCTTCCCTTCAGATCCCTGAARTGGTGTGGGGAGAGGCCTGTGACARTTRTTTTGTTCTGTCAGCACGAAGTCTTAATAAAATAAGTCACATAAAGAGATAAAGAGATAAGAGAAAATTAGGTTTCTTTTTGAATATGACTGAATTGGATGCAGCTTTTGTGGGCAGAGCTCCATGATCTGCTGACMTAATCATGTTGTTTTTAAATAGGGTATCTACAATTTCTGGTTCCATTCCATTCTTGCTCCTCCTTCCTATAGTTTCTTTTAAGCTTTCTAAATGCAGATTTTAGGGATATTCAATCTRTGCTGGACTACTAGTTCATGTGAAGTGCAATGCCTGGGCTTATTTGCCAGGTGATTGTAGTATCTTTCTTGCTGCTGGTTCGTGAGGTGTCTGTGGATACCCTGCACTGTGCACTGCAGAGAGGCTTTCCAAAGCAGAGGGAAGTCTCAGCTTATAGATTGCAAGCAAAGTTGATTCAACTATTGTTTATGAACTGAGCATGGCTGACTATGAAGCCTGCCCTTGTTCGGCTGAAATTTATAATAAAGTATCTTTACTTGCACCATAGTGAAGGTGGTTTGATACAGCAACTATATATTCATCCCATCCATGCCCAAGTATCAAGAAAGAAAGCTGTGAAACATGATGTAGACTTGGCATTTTTTTATGAGCATAGTACGTATTGACTTTATCAGCCTGTCACACACGGATGCTTAAACTCAAAAATATGATGATCATTCTTTCCTCACTTGTGGTGTAATGTCTGTTAGGAGAAGTCCCATCAAGCAGAAGAAAAGTCTGGCAGTTCCAAAATTGAAATATATGTTCTCCATGTAAACTGCAAAGCTRCTGTTCCAGGCTTTTGACTGAAGACAAATTAGAGAGGCAAATGGTTGTATCCTGGTCTCAGCAAACCGTGTGCTCAGATATTGTAGGCATGTTAATGTAGGATTTGCTTGCTCAGATAAAGAGCTCCCCTGCCCTCTGCYGATTGAAGTCATTTGAATCTCATATTCATTTGTAGTGATTATATGCAGCAAGTTGTTGTGTTACATGATGCCTGCCAAATGTCAAACAGGAATTAAAATATTTAGCTACCACCTGTGAGGGAGATATACAAAGTTCCCAGAAAGAAATGACACTGGCTGTGCTATTCATTAGAAATCATCATTTTCCCTAGCCAATATGAACATTTATCATATTTCACATTAGTAATTTCATCAGCAGTAATGAGTGGTTTATAACCAGACAACAATCTGCAGCAGCTTTTATCTCCTGGGGAGACAGAAGGTTCTGTCTTCATGTATATGTAGGTGTTGTAATCAGATTAGAGAGAATTAATAGGATTGTTCTTTAATCTAACAGATCTTGAATGAAAGAGCTGGCAAGGAACTTGAGCAATTTCAGATTAGAAATAACAAGCTAATGCAAGAGAGTGAGCAGCACAATATGATGTTTGAGGAGGTGATGCAGGATGTCCAGCAGAAGACAGCGGAACTGAAAGTAAGTGCCACAAGAGGTTTGTGTCTCACCAGCCACGTCACTGAGTGCAGTCATGCCACTTGGGACAGCAATGGTCTCAGTTCTTGTGCTCGTAGCACAAGAGGTTGGTACCAGTTGAGGACTATAGAAATAGATCTGGCCTTCATTTGTGCCATTCTGTGTGTGTACCATGATGTAGACTCCAACCATGTCACCTGCAAGCAGCTCACTCACGCTACTGGAGTTGTTTCATATGACACATAAGCCAAAATGCTCATTAGGCTGAGGGCACAGAAGACCCATGGTGCTTTTGAGAAGCACAAAGTCTTTTTTTTTTTTGACTACATGATATTCAGGTAAGAACAATGGCTTGCTTATAATAATTAACAAGACCTTAATGTTATCAAAACCCATTAATAAATAGTAATATAAGAACAGTATTCTGGATATCTCAGAGAGAAAGAAGCTTCCTGCTATTTTCTCTCCTCACCAGGATCAGCTAGAGAAGTTAACCATAAATAAATAAATAAATATGCTGTTTACATTCTGATCTGAATTGTTTTCTTGACTTATTTTCTTTCAGTCAAAATCTTGACTGACTTTAAGCTGTTAAACAGCAATTTTGTACCACTCCAGAGTTAGCTGAATTTCAGCTGRAGGAGGACTAAATGATTCCTGCATATGATTTCTGGGATAATTTGAGAGCGTTTGTGAATAAAGGCTAATGTCTTAATGCTAGTTGTTTTTACTTTATGGCTACCATATCTTGCATTTTGCAGTTCAAACACTAAGTGTGTTAAAAACATGGTAGAAAGCCATTATCTTATCAAGCTTTAGTTAAGTATACCATCCACCTAAATAAAAGGGTTGTTTGCCAACAGAAAGCTTTTTTGAGTAGGCCCCGTTAGTCAGAATGATAAAAACATACTACTGACAGATTAAAAGCTCAATTCAGAACTAATGTGACACAGAAGATCCTCGTTTGGATCCTAAATGGGYTGTGCGGCAGGAGTTTGTTTTATGTTGTATTTTGTTGGGCAGATTGCAGGACAGTTTTATTACCTATTTAAGAAACTGATTACATGTCCTTCAGGTCATTTGCCTTTATCTTTCTAGCAATGCCATCATTGTTTAAAACTTTACAAAGTGTCCAACTGATCTTTAAGTRTTGGATTCTAGTGTTTTAAAATGARGATTTTAGTTCTATAATTAATCCTAACTTCAAGAATAGTTGATGGCGTTTTTAGGGTCGTGCGCATGAGCTTTTGAGGAGAGAATGAGAAGCTGCTGCATTGGTTTTATTTATGCCAATTGCTGAAGTTGCTGGGAACACTAGTCATGAGAGGCCTTGTGCTTGCAGTTTAATCCTGCTGCCTGCTGAGCACCTGTAGTACAGTGCTGGATAACAAAAAACCTGCCGAAAGTGTTCATAAATCTCCTGAAGATTTTTGTAGTCAGTACAAGTTGTGGGGGTTSATATCCTCCCGGGAGAGGCTCACGTGGAAGGATTCTCTGTCTCACCTAGTCAGTGTCGGAGACTGTACCTGGTGTGCAGATGGTAGTCTGTGATGGCTGGAAAAATTAACAGTGGCACTGAAATCATATGAGGATGTCAAACTTACTGCTTGAAAAGCACAGGATTTATTTTTGTTATGATAATTGTTYGTAGTTCCTGGTAACCAGTTCCTGCACTTTCATGCAGTATTTTGATTATTTCTCCTCTGATTGCATAGTAAATGAGACGAGTGCTACACTGAACTTTTTCTTTAAAGCCATGGGCTATAACACGGATGGGAATAGTAGCTACATGCTGTTTAGGACGTGGGAATTATGGTATCTCTTCATGCTGCAGAGATCTTTCTCACCACARTGACTGTCACTTGTTAGGAAAGCAGAGTGGACTGTATGTAGTCTACAGGGCTAGTTGTGCAGTGCTGCATGTGGTTTGCAGCTGAGGATTCTTTATTGATCGTTGTAAGCCTGGAGGCATGAGATTTGATTATCATTTTCCTTGCCCTAGCTGGCTTTGTTTAAATTATTTTTAATAGGGTTCAATTATCAAATCATATTCTCTTACGCCACTCATAGCATTATCCCTTTTCTTCCTGGGGCACTGAAATGCACAGATTAAATATATATAACTCAACAGAGAGACATTTCCTTTTTGTGGAATCCTTGTTGCTCTTGTATAGGTCAGAGATGATGAAGTGTCTCAGATGCGCTACGAAATTTCAAAGCTCAACAAAGTAAGAGACGTTCTCCAGAATAAGCTGCGTGTTGTAGAGGAACAGAAAGTTGATGCAGAATATGAGAGAGACACTCTGAAAAACCAAGTGTCTGGACTGGAGAGAGGTAGGTGTCTAAGTGATGAATGGGTCTGTCTTCCAACCTTAATTTGTTCTTTCAAGGTACATCTTCCTCTTAAGATCCTCCCCTCTAGTGCCTAGTATGAGACTATACTAATGACAGATGGGGTGTAGAGCAACCTTATATTAAGCTTTTAAGGTTATAGGATTTTTACAGTGCAGCATATATGTGGTGAAAATACAATAGATGTAACTGAGTGTTACAATGTGCCAGTTTGTGCCACGTCACACAGAGAGTTGCCCTCAACCTGCCTTCATTTATTAACGTTCCAGTGCATTGCCTCTCATGAGCTGCACTGCCAGTGTAGCAGGTTTTAATTAATTGGACAATGTAATGAAACCGTATTTCTCTTCAGTTTGTAATAACATTTTAATAGTATGTATACAGTGTTAATCATGACCCATGTTAAGTACTCCACTGAACCCAGTAGAATCACCCAGAATCACCCAGGAGAACTGGATTTGATAGAGATGGAATAAGTGAAAATCTGTTTTTGAAAGTGCCTCAACTTTTAGATGCTTATTTTGAAGTTTCTTGAAAGGTTCTGATTTTCTGTGTGCTCCGTGATTTCTAAAAATGTAACTTCTTTGTGCTACCTTTCTTTGAACAACCAAATATCATATAATTAGTCATTATTATGTATTTGTCATATATCATTCTATATGATGTATATCATGTATCCTATAGTACAGGCATATTATATATGCATGTATAATATCTATATATATTGTGCACATATATTATGTTTGTATATGTAATGTGTATAATAAACATCATATTAATAGTATCATTAATCACTAGAACTGAATTCTTCTAAGTACCTAAATAAGTGTTAACACTATTAGCTAATGAGTCTTCAAAATCTTATCAGAGCTAATTGAACTGATTGTAGGTCTTCTTAAAAGGCTTCTTAAAAAGTCCACTAGGTGTTTCTGTTTTTACCAGCATACAGTTTGAACCTGGGATTTACACATTTTCCTCCTGTCTCTAGAATTGGAGGCTGCTAAAAAGCAGGCAGAGTTTGACAAGAAAGCTATAGATGAGCTTGTGAGGGAAAAGGACATAATAAACAAGGTGAGCTTGCTTTGGTAATAGTGGTACACAGATCTCTCGCCTTAAAAATGAAATATCTGTTGTTTAAGGCCTCAACTCACAGAGTATGGTAGAATAAGTAACATTTTGAGTCAGACATGGATTTCCTTAACTGGATGGTTTTACTGCTTCTTTTCTATACACTGATATAATATTAGAATTCACAAGCACAAAAGAGATTTCTAAGTTTTAGCACACGAATCATCAGGGAGTTCAGAAGTCATAAACGTCTTCACTTTTATGGTAAACCTGGCATTTGATATCCCAAGTTGATTACTTCTCTGCTTTTATTCTCTATAGTGTATGACGTTTAATATTAACCCAGGCAAATTGAGACTGCACTAGTAAAAAGCCAAAATGTTGGTACATCAGGTATCTGTTCATCAGGCTGTTTAATTCCAAACTATCTTTTAAAATCTTTTTCTCACACCAATCATTTTGTGTCACTCCAAGGTTCTTGTGCTGCATGATAGCGTCTCATGTTTATGGCCAATCCTAAAACGGAATCTAGTAAATTTAATACTAAAAGGTGATTTCCAAGTTGTGTCACTTAGTACAGATTCATTGTCCTGTACCCTGACTCTAGCAGGGACTCACATTTTGGAGAGAGAAAATAATTGTTCTGTAAAGTGAAAAAAAAAATTAAAGAAGAAACAGAAGACTGACTATGTAAAGATGTTATCTTAGTGTTCTGTGTTCAGCTCCTATGCACAACTTCTGAGGGAAGTGAACCTAATGTACAGTCCAATTCACTGTTTAGGGAATGAGAAGGAATAGCACTGGAGCTCATTTGTTATTTTTCTGGCTATTGACTTACTTTACAGTCCAGATGCTTGAGGCTGATCAGATTTCTCCAGTTCTTGATTATATCCCCTTGTTAACAATTCCAGCAATTTTTCTAAAATGTAATCACTAGTGTTTTAGCTTCAAATAAGCTGCAAAGAGCAGTTCTTTTATTTCTTTTTTTTTTTTTAATTATTTTTGAGGCTCAAGTACTTAAACTGAGCTAATTAGGTAAGGGATAATAACAGTGGGAACTCCATAATTCGCTTGGACGCTGATTTTTTTTTTTGTTGGCATGATGATGTCAGTGTTGTTTTTGCAGCTCAAAAGTCATTGTTTTGTACTCGCATCTACAGAACTTAGTCAAAGCTACCAATGCCACTCAGAAGCAAGTGAATTTGGTGAAACTCCATGAAAAGTCCAAAAAGAACTTAGAAGAAGAAATCCAGAATTATAAGAATGAAGCTCAGAAACAAAGGAAAATTATCTATCAGTTGGAGAAAGAGAGAGACTGTTACATCAATGAAGCAGGTGAACTGAAACAGAAGGTAGGAACAGCTTTATGTTTAAGTGGTTCTTACCTTTCTTACTCTCAAAAATGTAAAGATCATGCCTTAGTTTCCTTACGTAGCAGTGAGGGGAAGCTTACATCAGCTGCCTTCACACGAAGGAAAAAATGTCTGCCTCCCAGTACACAGTGCTCTGCAGGGTGTACAACGAGGGTGGACCTCGTTGATGGGTGTCTGTTCTCTGAGAGGCTTGGATTGTGGCCTCATATTTCTCTCACCTCTCCTTTGGGGAATGAAACCAGGGTTGGGGTTTAACCCAAGGCCTTTGCCTTCTTAGTGCTGAGTCCCACAATCATACACCTGTATGCAGTTGGAACTTACTCTTATATTTCTGTTTTAACTGCAACCAGCCATATCTTGCATACTGCTGGTGCTTCAGAATCCCTTGGGAACTGGTGTTGAAGCCACTGGGTGCTGACAGTGCTCAGCATTTTGAAAGACTAATTTCAATATGTGTAAAACAGTAGAAAATATTCAATTTAATCAAAAAATATGAGTTTTTCTGGGAACTCCCTCACAGAAACTCGGCATGAAGTTTGTGTTGTCTGCTGTCCATTGTTATGTAAATCTGTACTCCTGAAGGTATCCTCAGGAGTGTGATTGTAACATGTTCCATTAGATGCTGAAGATCATGCGCAAAGGCCCTCCAGGTAGTTCCCTGATTTATTAGGATTAGCTTTCAGGCTGTTACAACTCACATGTTATTTTCTATCTTACTTTATAATTACCTTTTTCGGCTTCCTATGACCAGGGCCTTCTAAATCATCTCAGAATGCTACATGCTTCCTTGTCTGGCTTGTCTTGTGTCATTTCCTTGGAATAATATTCAATGGAAGTGAAATTTCTCTTGCTTACAAAGTCCTATTTTGCAACTTTCCTGCATCTAGCAGTATAAATATGAGTTAAGATATTTGTAAACTAGGGCTGGGCAGCAATTCATAACACTCAGAGTGTTGCTTTCAGTTCTCGTTAGGGTTGCGCACAATGATTTTTGAGGGTGAAATGACATGTTTTGCTTGTTTTTTTTTTTCTTTTTTTCCTGTGCTGCCTCTTTAGAGGCAAATTTTCTGACACTTATTAGAAGGTAGAGCCTCGAGAAATAGGCTGTGACACCTGAGCTGTTTGTATAACAATGCCTGCTTTGAGATCGCAAATTTCCGAAGGAGTTTAATGCCTCTGTGCTCTTTGAGTTACTTTGAGATTAATCAGCACAAATGAGGGGAAAAACAGTCTCTTTGCTCCTATTTGTGTGGCCTGTATTACTGATCTATCCGTGTGAGTAAAATATTCCTTTTTTTCACCTAGAATTCCTAGATTATAGAATCTTAATTTCCCTATGGCAGATTGAGGCTTTTGGGAAGCAAGCAGTCAAGCAGCGCTGCAGTCTTGCCTGAGCTGCACCCTGACCCTGCCTTATGAGAAGGCACAAAAACGGTCTTGGGAAGCATTGCTTTTCAGAAAAGCTATTTTGATTTTGACAACATGTCCAGGAAAGTTCAGAAACAAATTTCCTTTTTTAAAATATGCATCATTTCTGGAAAAAAAAAATGTTCAACAGACATACAAGACAATGGACAATACCTTTCAATACTTAAATAAAAGTAAGCAAATAAGGAGAGTACTTTTAGTGAGTTCTTGGGTAGGTTCACTGTTAATAAACAGGAGAAGATAGTTGAGCATGCAGGCAAAAAAAATGTGTGAGGCTGCAGAGGAGAACTGAGTATCTAATTGTTTTTGCTGGGCTTTGGCAACTTGTTACCGAAGCTGAGAGGCCCAGAGTGCCGTCAACTCCCTCCGAATAGAGGATGCTCAGCCTCCCCCAGGACTGCTGGCTAGGAAACGTTGCATGCATCTTTCCTGTATTTATGAAGGAGAATTATTTAAGTTTAATAATTTCTGAAAAAGCAGAGTCAGCAGCCAGTGTCTGAGCACCAGCTTGGAAAACTTGTGCTGCTATTGCATCAACTCCAAGTGAAAGAGTTAGAAATGCAGTGACCTACTTTCCTGTCTTGCTGCAGCTTATGTGATCACCATAGTGCAGATTGAAAACATGCCTTATTGATTTCTTCTCTCTGCTATTACTATTGGCAGCTTGTTTTAACAGAAAAAGAAAAGGCAGGAGCAGGTTATAAACTGGGATTGTGCTGTGTATTGCACTGTAAGCAGTTCCTTGGATGCTCTGCAGGCACCTACAAATGCGCTGAAATTGTATTGCTGCTGCTTTAATACAGCTCTATATTTAGCTATAGCCCGTCRCCCAAGGTATTTGGAGGGACCTGATAGAATAATCAATTAATTAAGCTCTTGCCCCAGAGCCAGACCTCTCCAGACTTAACAGTATTGCTTAGAGCAAGGGACAACTTTGCCAACAGCAAACTTTGCAATTATTCRTTGTCTGATGTAAACACTACTGTATTCTTTTGCTTTGGCATATGGATGTAAATCCCAAGTCAAACTGTTACAGCAAAGAGATTCTGTCTCCCAGATTTTGTCCATGTGTTTTTTTTAAATACTCCGATATTTTTGCTGGTTTTAAGGGTGGCACTCGTTCAGTGAGCCTTAAAAATGATGTTGCTAATAGATRCGATCCATTTTTTWAAAAAAAATTATTTCTGTGTGATGTTGAATTGCAGTTGAGTACTGTGTGTTTGTGGTCTGTAGTTGGCARCTTTATACAGCAGGATAAGAAGTGTTACATTTAAAAAAACCCACACATTAAGAAGCTCATCATACTGATTAGCAAATATTTGTAGTTTTGCTCTTTTAATGTAGTAATTCTTRTTCTTGGGGTGGAAACTTGTTAATAAAGCTGTCTATCAAATTTTCAACATCCATTTTTTGACAAGGCACAATGAGATCATCTATTTGCAGTCTGCTGTCTGCTCTCCCACATGGAGAATAGACAGGAGTCTGCTCATGGAGAGTAGACAGGAGCACATGTAGGGACTTCTTAGGAAATTATATGCATTTTTATCCTTTTAATCGTAGAGTTGATATTCGTAACAATGTACAAAACATGGCTTTGCTTTATGAATGACTTAATGTTTTTCCTGATGAATACTATTTCCATTGACTTTTTCTGMATCTGCTTACTGGGTGTATTTTCATGGCTTATTTTTAAATTAATTATGTGCACATATATAAGTTTTATTCTTGAATAAAACCTATGTATGGATAAAATCTTTCCGAAGAAAGCTATCCAGAAAGTTTAAACTTATAACTGGCCTGTAGTGATTTTAGCTATAGCTACAACTTYCGATCGCAGGGATTTGAAGTTGTCACCTTAGATAAAAATCACAAACTCAGTTTCATCCTAATAATATTGTGATGGTAGTTTAATCATGTTCATTTCCTTCTTTTCGCTTCAGGTCCTCCAGCACCTGAAAGATATTGAAGTGCGGGAAATGCAGATCTGTGACTATGAGAAAAAAATAGAAGAGTGTGAGATTAAATTAAAACAGCAACAAAACCGTTGTGAAGCTGTGAGAACAGAGAGGAATCTGTACAGTAAAAATCTGATTGAAGCTAAGGTAGTCGAAAACTTTTTTTTCCCTTGAGATTCCTCTTCTGATTTGTTTTTTTTTAAATCTAATTTAAATTTATTGAAAGAAAACTCACTGGTTGGTTAAAGTGCAGAATCAGTTTGTGCATTCCCTTGTGTTTTGGGAGAATTAATGCTTTGGCTCCCTTGCAGTTTATCTGGGCAGTGTCTTTTTGGACTACAAATGGAAATTCACAGCCATCCAGTGGCAATAACCCTTCTTCAAACCAGCCATAAAGATCATGGAACACTGGAGCTCTGGATTCAGAATGCTCCATCAGAGGGGAAACGTCTTCCTTTCCCTCCTAACTCTGTTCTATCCCTTTAGGATTAGTCTGTGTGAATGTGTGTGGTTTAATGGGGAGAAGATTGCCCACTTAGCCCTGTATGCATATGCACGCAGCTGTGAGTCACGTATCAGAAAGCAGATGGAAAACTTTTTGGGCTGGAGAAGAACCGTGTGATAGGAGTAAATACCTCCCTCCAGCACACGTGTTTCAGGGAGTATCATTTACCTCCAATAATGATTCTCTCTATTATTATCTTTTCCTTGGAGATCTCACTAACAATACTAGAAGAGGAGGATAAAGTCACTTAAGAATACACTGTTATTCTGATGTAAAGATCTAAAACRCTACACAAATCCCATTATAATTGGCAGAGACTAGAACTTTGGATAACTGTGATTTACAACCGTGGGTTATTTGAGAATAAGTATTTGTGATGCAAGCCTATATAGTAGTTTACAAATTCATGCTCTGGTTTGAACAAGCAGCAGAATGGGGGTATTTTGCCTGAGAAGCAGACAGAAAGGAACAGTCTGAGTTCCTGTCCCACTCTTTGCTTGATGTGGTTAGGAATGAACTCATATGCCATTTATCTAATTGTCCTCTTACTGCCTCTTGCCTGTGGAAGTGGTGCTGGGCTGCTTGCTGTTTGCAATCTCTCAGCCAAAATATGGCTGGAAAACTTCAACCCTTTTTTTTTTTTTTTTACCATACTGCATTTTCTTTTGACATTAATTACAGGGAACTGGCAGGTAGGTGCTGAGTTGGAAAGTGAAGCAATGGATTCTCCAGCTCATTTTGTAACTTATATAAGACTTTGCATGTTATACGTGTATGCATAGTGCTTGCAGGAACCTGTTGATGGTTTCAGTAAATAGACACAGTTATTGAGACTTTTAATAAGTAACTTGATTTATAACAAAGTTTTGCAGAAAGTCCTATGTGAGAAGACAGCTGGGTTCAAAAACTCTTTTTGGCTGTGCTTACTCCACACTATATAGAGCAATGAAAAAACGACCATTCATAGTTCAGTAACAGGACAGCCAGCCATGAAAGAAAAAACAATGGAGTGGGAGATTGTGTTAAAAACTATGCTGAAGTATTTTTTTTTTCTTTTGGTAAGTAAAGCAAATTTGTACAAGCTTGTTTAGATAAAGCAGGATGTAGGTAGGATCATATAGTATGAAAAGACCCCTGTTGCCCTGCCCRCATTGCTAGTGACCCCCAGGACACCATAATCTTCAGACAAAAAAACAGACATGTTGGCAGGCCTTCAACATGAGATAAGTATCTGATGCTTTCATCCTGGGGTTTCTTTTTGGCATGAGGAGCTCAATTTTTGAACAGGTTCACTAGGAAACCTATTTGCAAAAACTGTGTGTTCTTCTTCTTCACTGAATACAGAAATTGGATTGTATTTAAGTATGTGTCTGGGCACCAGATTTTGAATATCTCCTTGTGCTTTCATACTATTTAGTAGCTTTTCAGACTGTCTAGCCAAGATTTCTCTTAGTATGACTTTCACAGAAGTAATTGAACGTGCTAATTGGTGGGCCTAGAGGCCCAGTATTTATTACATGCATTTCTTGCTTATTTATTTGACTATACGTGAGCCAAAGAAGTGTAGAATCCATGGATTTTGTTTTTGAGGGATGTCAAGTCACTCACTACCGATCAGTAATTTAACGTTAGTATCTCAGCACCATTTGGTGAGAGTACCGTGACTCATGATCTKAACTTTGCTCAGTATTTCATGCGAGGAAACATCACTCATTTATGGAGTAAATTGCAGTCTGTGCTGGGYGGTGCTGACAGGGATTTAAGCTAACCTGATTTTGCTCTGAAACAGAATGTATTCACAGGAACGGTTGTGATGTCTTCCCTGTGAAGCAGTGGCCTCTGGCACAGGAGCAGTAGCTTTGAAAGCTGGTTCCCCTAGATCTGCAATTGCTACCTGTTTGTGCTTTGATTTTTGCTACCTTGCATTTCATGTCACAGTCCCTGTAATCACTGGAAACAGTGGAAAGATTCTTCGTGTTGTACTGGCAGGCTCCCAGGTGCTCTGGGGAGAAGTAGTCTTAGTGAATTGCAGTGTTATCTGGTCTGTTGTTGTACGTTTTGAGCCTGAAGTATGTGCTGAGTATTCCCACCTCAGGGACTKTGCGATCTGTAAACACGTTTTTTTCCTCTAAAATGCACATAAAGGGTGGCAAAATGAAGATACAGGCAGGTATCCTACGCACATGGGTACATTCATTTGCACAAAACCAGCTTCTCCCCAAACTTTCGTGCACAGCTGTGACAAATGCTTTGAAAAGCACATTAGTAGAAGCATGAAAGTAGATGGATAGGATCAGAATATTGTTATTAATTTGAATTGACTATTGGTTCTTATTTTGTGTCTGGTACTTTAAATAATGGCTTATTATACTAATTGTCAATGAACATTATTCTTGGCATGTGCCTTTTAAAGGTCTGTGTATTGCAATGTTACGCTAGCCTAAACAGCAAATTATCAAATAATGAAATCATTTTGTTCTTTTGCCTTAGAAAGTAATGGTAAGTGCAGCATAACTGCTCTCAAGCACTGTGGTTGCATTTTCTGACATCAAATAATCTGAACTCCCAAGCACAAAGTTCTTCTTTCTAGTCCTTCTTTGTGATCATACTTTCTGTCTTATTAGGATGAGATAGCAGAAATGAAGAAAAAATTGAAAACTATGACACATCAGGTGGATCAACTGAAAGAGGAGATAACAGCCAAAGAAGCAGCCCTTGTGAAAGCACATCTAGAACACCAGCGAACAGAGAGGGAGAAGGAATCGTTGAAGGTCAGAGCCCTTGCACATGCACCTTCTCACAGAGATGGTTTCCAGCACTCTGGGAGAGAAGCAAAAGGACTGCACAAACTTAGTCTGTGGCATTTGTTTTGTGGTACTTYAAAAAATATTCTCTAACTGAAGCACAGACTCTCAGTACTCTTTAGAGGCATTAGTTAAAAAACCTTCCAGGTATCTAAGAAATTTAATCTCTGCCAATAATTTTTTTTTAGTCAGAAAGATCCTGGATTAGCTGTTGGAATTTTTGAGATAGACTGATTGTAGCTCTTTTCAATGTAGTCCCTTAGAATTCTAGTTTTTCTCTTCTTAACCTTTTCTCTTATGCTTTGAAGTATACTGTCTTTCAAGACTCTATATTTATATGAAACTAGCAAACATTAATCTCATGGGAGTTAGGTAGTGTTCTCCAGTAGGTACAGAGAAAGTAAGTTATTTTGTATCAGAGTATTGTATATCATATAAAGAAAAATATATTTTGAATCAAAGGGAATCTGAGTTTTATGCTTTGTTTCTTTTTTTTTTTTTATTTTTTTCTGGCACCATCTGCAGCTGCTCCTTGCATAAGCTATTAGATTTGTGTTGATATCTTAACCCAATTTGCTGCTCTCTCCAAAGATTTAGGAGTTAAGAGTGTCCGCAGCAGCTCATTTTTCTCTTAACTTAGCAGTAAAGAAAACAAAAACAGCAAACAAACCAACCCCTTAAAACCSAGCAATCCCCAGCCACTTTCCACAGCATTTTCTTTTGTCAATTTTTTGCTGTGCTCCAATTACACCCCAGGTTTTCAGCCCTTCTCAGCACAATACAATTATGACAAGATGTCAATAGAGCTGTGTAAAAAGGGAACGAATTTGGGTTCTTCTCCCTGATCAGTCTCAGAGTTGTTCCATCAGCGATGGAGAAGTCAAACTGTGTCTCACTGTCTGCGTGCAGCTTTCTGTCTTAGCTCATCCCCAGTTCTGTCTCGTCACCCCAGCACTGTCTCCTGCACTTTGACAAGCACGTGGTTGCTACACACTTTACCCACTCAGTTATTCACTAGCATCTATGTCCATGCCCTGACATCACATTAGTGACTAGCTTTAGGGCATTCTGCTCTTCTACCTGGCTGTCTCTGCTGAATACTAAAGCAGAGGAGAACACAAAGAGGGGGCCGATTGGCACAGGCACCAAAGAACCCAATTACTGCTGTTGCAAGCCAGCTTCAATTTGCCCTCTTTGCACTGATGTGAAGGAAGCAAGCTGTTCCTGGGAAATCAGGTTAGAGGACACGCGAAAGCACAGAGGACTGAGGAAAGAGCTCGTACACACATTGGGTTTGTGCTTGGCTTATCTGGTGTAAGTGTCTTAAAAATGTGTGATCACGACCRCTGAAAATTCCGGACTCCATTAAAGCCAGTACAATGGTATCCTTTGGTCTCATTTGGACACCATACAGGTTTGCCCATCAGGCTGGTCTAGCAGAACATCCAAATGATGAGAAGTGTGAATCTGCAAGCTGTAAGAATTGTGGTCATCGAGTTTTCAGCGCTGCTAAGGGCTTCTTGCACATTCATGGGTGTATTTTTTTTTTTAGCATTTTCCACAAATTTGGATGTAAAGCTTTTGAATTACTATTATTTCCTCATTCTGWATTCAGGTCTTGTTATACTTTTATAAAATTTGTATTTTCCTTCTACCTCTTGAACAAATACAAAACCCTTCACATTCCCGAATACTTCAGAACCTAAACAAGGTTTTGGTTTGAATTTTTTTTTTGAGATGTTGGCATGGATTCCATATGGATTCTTCTTTCTTGCTGAATTTGCTTCAGTTCTTACAAACTCTCTGAATCAACTTCAAGGGAGCTGTGCTGATTTACAAGAGCTTCAGACGTGACCTTTTGCCTTATGTGGTAGCTATGTTTATATACTTTTCCTTCTCCTTTACATAATGTACACAGACACTGGTACTATATCTGATTTTTAGCACTAATTTCACTCAGAGTCTTATTTGTCTGTGGGGCCCTTGTATAGCTAAAATTATTTATATTCGTTACTGTACAAGATAGTTCAGATTTATATTAACTTAATGCATTCCACTGAGATTTGTTTATATCMCTGTTTGCTGCCAACATCTAATACCACATCTTGTTTATGACTCATATTTTTTGTGACATAAGGAGAACGTAGAATTTTAATGTATTAAAAAAATATTATCCAGCATTGCCAAATGCATGAGCAGCTTTACATTTGTAGACAGCTTTTGCACACTGTTGATTGCATTTCAGTATAAAGTGCCGTGCRTTTTTGTTCAGCTGATGGATTTTGATGAACATCCATCCCTGAGTAAGAGAGATATGACTGTGGCACGTATGGGAAAATGAGAGTTTTATTAAAGAAAATGAGAATGAGACAAGTTATTTTACTGTGACAGTGAAGCTGTTTCTGGCTTGAATCATTGTTTTTTGCAGGTGCAGGCTTCATCACGGCCTCATTCTTTCAGCACTGGATAATGCTCTTTCTCAAAAGGCTACTTGAACGTCACTCCTTTTGAGGGTCAGAGTTGTGTCAGAGTTTTTTTTTTTTTGATTAATTCAAAATTTCTTGTGTCTGCATCAACTATTTCTGTCTTGGCTATAGCTAATTGCCTAGCAATGCTAGGCATCSTTAATAATCCAACAAAAAATTTTTGCTTTTTCTCCAAATAACATCTCTTGAATTTTGGAGCTCATGACAGTAAGCTAGAATTACTGGGCAATTTCCARTCCGAATTTAATTTAGTGCGGGGTGCACACACACAAAAAATCCCCTCCCTTCTTAGTTTCTTCTTCCACCCTCCAAACTAAACAATTGTTAAGCTGTTTAATTTTGCCCTTCACTATGCAGTAGCCATCTCCTCCCTTAATTCTATTATTCCATTTTGAAGCCTGTTCTGAGTTGATGCTAATTTGGATTAGATATCACAAACTGTTGTTCTCTCCAGCTAGGACAGCTGTCCTTCCTCACATCCCAGTCTGTCTTTGAACTCACCCTTACTAGTTTTTCATGATAAGAGTATCAATTCCATGGAGGAGCTTTACAAATATGAGCTCTATATTTTTTTTTGTTTTTATTATATGAGCTACATTTGAATTACAACTTTAGCCATTATTGCAGATAAAAACCCTTCCGATTTCTCTTGTGTATAACCCAACAACATAAAAGTACTATTTACAACATCTCTTTATGTTTTTTCATGCCTGCTTATCTTAGTGTTTTGTTCCAAAAAACCAATAAACTATGTATTTCTCAGGAAAATAAGTAAATATATGATGTTCTGTTCCAATCCTAACCCTTAATCTCAGGTTTATGTTATGGGAAATYGTTACTAGGCACAGGTTACTTATATTCTTTTGCTCCATCAGGCTGAACTGCTTAAGATGAAGCAACAAGCTGTGGAGACCAARCACTTTATAGAAAAACAGGAGGTAGAAGAGAGAAAACTCCTGAAAATTATTGCTGAGGCTGATGCTGAGAGGTTGAAGCAAAAGAAGGAATTTGACCAGGTAGAAATCTATAATTTGACTTTTCCAACACCGTATATCAGTCTTCTGTCCTTCATGCCTCCAACGTACTTTTAAGGGCTAGATTCTTAGCTAGTGTAAGTGCAGTACTACTAAATCTTCATAGTTCCATTGAATTAAAAATGGTTGAAAAATGTTGGAAGGACTAGAATAATGTAATTTAAACTGGAGGTGACTGAACTGTTGTAGGTGAAGCTACAGGTCCTTACCAGTCTTTCTTTCACTAACGACAGTGAAACTTCTTAATGCAAGTGCTCTAAACGGATGCAAGAAGAGTCACAATGCATTGGGATTGCACAGAGGAGCTGTAGTTGAGTTTCTTGCTTTGCACTGAGTCCTTAGGTTATCAGCGAGAGAGATATCCTGGGATCGCAGCTGGTTCGGCGCAACGATGAGCTGGCTCTGCTCTACGAAAAGATCAAAATCCAGCAGTCCATCTTAAACAAGGGAGAGACCCAGTACCGACAGAGAGTGGAAGACATCCGGCTCCTCAAGCTGGAGATCAAAAAACTGCGGCGGGAGAAGGGGATTCTTTGCAAGAGTGTAGCTAACGTGGAGGAACTCAGGTAAGGAAACTGATTGACTACATCTGTACATGAATCCATAGTGACTGCAGCCACAGTGCCACGTTGGGGACACATCAGAGAACTTGCTTCTTGCACATAAAGAGTTGTGTTGACAAATATTACA
This sequence comes from Nothoprocta perdicaria, assembly GCF_003342845.1. Classification (NCBI taxonomy): domain Eukaryota; kingdom Metazoa; phylum Chordata; class Aves; order Tinamiformes; family Tinamidae; genus Nothoprocta; species Nothoprocta perdicaria. The sequence goes on from NW_020455976.1 coordinate 3,006,125, forward strand.
CTTTGCAAAAGGGGATTATATGAGCTGACCTCAAACATAAACTGGTTTAAATTCATGAACCAAATGATTTGTGATTAAAAGAATTAAAAAAAAAAAAAAAAAGGAGAAGGAAAGAAAGGAAAAAGACGCCTTGGCTACAGCTAAAATAGTTTCCACATTTCACCTTGTGATGTGAGTTACTAGCTACAGAAGAAACTTGACAGACAGCAGCAGAAAAGGTGTTCATAGTTCAGTGACCTACTTATGGTATCTAGGGCTCACATTAGTGAAACTGCTTTTTATTAGTCAATCCTCAGAGGATGGGGAACATTTAACATATTTATAACACACCCCTACACATTTTCAGAGCTCTCTCCTTTGAGATTTATATGTAGACTTACTCTCTGTAGAGAGATTTAGTTAAATTTTCATTGAAGGTTGTGTTTCTTTAGAACAGAAGTTTAATAGCCCCAATCTGATTTATCTCCTCCTAGTCTGGCTTAATACTTCTTTCTTTTTCTAACCTTCCCATACCTGCCATACTTGAGGCATATTCTTATCTACTAGGAAATTATTACTATTTTTGGTAGAATTAGTATTGGTTTGTAAGGAGAGTCAGTTATGTTTTCATAACCATCAAACTAATTCTACGGAGCTATCACTTTTGGATGAGATTTTTATCTGAACTATATCAGTGTAATTCTGTGGTTTCCACTAGAGCAAATTCAGTCCATTGTCAACCCTGTTAACTCCAGTGGAGTTCTGCCAGTTTGATTTGGGAGAACAGAAGAAAGAACTGAGCCTAAAACATTAGCACTTGCAGTTTTTCTTGTCTGACTGCAAGCAGGGAGGGCATTTGAACCTGCTGCCCAAATGCCCTCAGCTGGAAGCCAGTWACTGTATTGAGACTCTGTGATGATATTGAGGAATAGAGCTATGCAGGCTGTGATGGGTGGATCAATTCTTGCTAACTACAGCAGCAAGCCCATGCTTTAATGAAGTCGAAAACCATCATGATAACTGCCTGTCGAAAAAGTCTATTTATTACTTGTGCTTCTAATTGGCTTTCTTGGTTTGCCATTTGGATACCTGCTTTTCTCACAGTTAAAAAAGGGCCTTTTTTTTTTTTCCTGACTATGACTAGTGAACTAAATTCAGCTAGTGAACTAAAGTCAACTCTAAACTTGGAAGGAARTGGCTCAATGGGTGAGTAGGCACATGGTGATCATTTTCTTGCAGGTTTGGAAAATTTACAGAACTCCCCATAAAAGTGATGAGGACTAGAGCCTTGGGAAATACATCTTTCTCATGGGAAGGCATGGCTTAGTTATCAAAGCATCTTGGGGGTGTTCATTTAATTTTAAATTCGGCAACAAATCACTGCTGGAGTGCCTGGAATTCTCCTCAGAATACTGTCCATTTGCCTTAGGTCCTAGAATACATTTTAGTAGCTGAGTCCTATTGACTGAGTTAGTCTTTTCAAATACAGCTGTAAAGTTCAATACAGGTAACACAATATGACACCATGACTGTGGTTTGTATGGTAGTTTAGATGAATTAACTGTCCTTTTGGGTTAAGGAGAAATACATGGAGATATTTAGTCTGGAATATCCAGGAGGCTGTGAAGTAGATTCCCTGGGAATTGCTGAATAGTCCCATTTTTTTTTTTTTGGTTATTATTACTAAAGTAAGTCAAGCAGTCTAACTGTGTTATATTCTGGAACCAAACATATAGTGGTATTGATGTCATCTGTTGATTACAAAAGTCTCTTTGTCAGTGCCATAGAGCATGAGGGAATGATTTTTAATCTTCATATTAATGCCTTGCTCAATTTGATGTGCTTTTGGTGTCCTTTTTTTTTTTTTTTTTTTTTTTTTTTTTTTGGTTTATTCTGGTTTTAAGACAGGAGGTTTATCACATGCAGAAGGAACTTCTAAGAGAACGGACTCGGTGCAGAGCTCTGGAAGAAGAGCTGGAGAATCCCCTGAATGTTCACAGATGGAGAAAATTAGAGGTGATGTTTCAGCATTTCCACTTCCCAAAGCTCATATTCCTAAATCAGTGACACAGCACAAAGTCTATTTATTTKACTGTTATGGAAATTACATGGAGGGGCAGGCAACTGAAATTTCCATAGCACCAGTGGAGTGGTTAACTGCTGAATGGTTGCCTTGCACAATGCAATCAGTGTTATTTTTGTGTCACTTTTTCAATGAAAAATTGCAGAAGGGTTTTCAAAGACTGAAAGAGAAAAAGAATGCATGAGGTGAATTTAGAAGGAGGTGATTCCTTACCACAGATGAAAAGAAAGAAGATGATAGGGAAAAATATAATCCTAGCCTCACCACTATATGGGAAGAAAGACAAGATTAGAAAGGGTCGTAGAACCGGTGCAGTGGGGAATGGATAGACAGGAAGCCAAGAACGTAACATGCATCTGGAAGAGCCTCCACACAAGCAATGACAAACTTTCAAAGATAGCTTTCTAGATAATAGGAGGTTAATTGCTATGAAAAACATCAAACCTAAACTTTCATACTATTCAAACCTGCTACATGAAGGGGAAAAGTAATAAATTTATAAACAATAGACCAAAAAAAGGAGCATCACTTGGCATCACTGGCTATTTTCATAGTAAGTCAGAGCCAGTTGACATCTCTGCTTTGCATGGACATCTGATCTGATGTMACCCTAGGTCACTTAGGTGCCGAGGTAAATAAGTGGTAACATGGTGGTCCTTACAGAAGCACTGCTGAATATTTTGACTGGTCTTCCTGGCATGACAGTTAATTTCTGATCTTTCTACGCTGGGCTTAAAGCTGAACAGTGTGCTGGCATTTTCTCATGGAAAAGAGATGAGATGCAGGATGCTGAACTGGGTTAAAGACATCCAGGTACGATCCCCAGCAGCTGCAGGTGACAATGGGAAATCAGGCCAGTCAAAAAATGCTGAGTTGGAAGAATGAGGGGACTAGGAGACTAAGAGATAATGGGAAATGAAGTCTTTCCATTCAGGTCACTGGTTTATATTTGGAACATGGGAAGGCCATCAGATGGCAAAATCCATGTGAAATGATCCTGATAAGCATTTGGTTCAATTCCTAATGAGCAAACATTCTCATAGCACTACAGTTGTCACAGGTTGGCACTATGTTTGGTCACTGCTATAGAAAGATCAAGGACTGAATGGGTCATGGAGAGTGAACTAAATTTCAGGCTGGTTTCTCAGGCAGTGATGCTATGTCATGAGTGCTGTGTGTCCATCTGTGATTATGGGTCCCATTTACACCTGAGTTGAGTAGCTGGTATGGATGAAATATGACAAAGGATTGAGAGCTGTGAAGATACTGTTTTCCTTTTAAGTTCAAGAAAATGTGCAGTGAGAGGAACTTCACTGGATCCTTTATTGAGGGACAGATTGCAGGAGTTTAGTCCTTATGAGCCACCAAAGAAACGATGAGGAGAGAGATGTTCAGAAGGGAAGGATTCCAGGCTCAGGACTGAAGGACTGCAGATTCAGGATTGCATGTACCCATGCCTTTTTCAAACAACTTACTCTTCCCTCGGGTAAAATAAAATACCCAGTAATTCCACACATACACCCCTCACCCGCACCTTTTGTTTGTTTGTTTGTCACTTTTAGATACAAAGAAAGCAAGAAAGATTAACTGTGGCTGTGTGCTGTGTACTTTCTGACATTGCTTTACACTTCTCTTCTAGGCTAGTGACCCAAGTACCTATGAGTTGATCCAGAAAATACAGCGACTGCAGAGGCAGCTTATCAGTAAGACTGGTGAAGTGATTGAAAAAGAATTGCTCCTTCAGGTACTGCAGCATCATTAGTTTAGTTTATCTTATTTAACATATTTAATTTACCCTGCATTCTCTGCCTGCACAGATRTGCTTCCAAAATGTTTAGATGCTTGACTTTTCCCTGAATTTCTTTTGCATGCCCCTTAGGTAGCTTTAGATGGCAGCACTGACTCACTGAAAAAGAACAAATAGTATCTGATTAGCTGATTTTTGTACTCAGGTTGCTGATACTTGGATAGCTGCAAAGTAAAATTAAAGGCTTGTTTTAGTTTATTCATGACATAGATTAGTTTTCAAGTTAGCATTAGATTTTTGGACAGGCTTTTTTGTCCATTTTATCATGTCTATTGCTGCTCAGACATAGATGAAAAAATCCGTATTTGATTTAGTAACTGCTTAGTTTGGCTTTTTGGAACCAGTGCTACAGATTATGTGGCTTAAATATAGTTTTAACCATGTTTGACCTCAAGATCTTTGTGTTGAACTTTACCGAAAAAATAATTGTTGTGATAGCTTATCTTTTTTCCTGTGTCAGATGTCCATTAAACCCTAGCAAATGCCAGTGAGGTATGTTGTTGAATCAAAGACAGTAAATTCCTATAGTGCAAATTTTGTTATCAGATATAACAAAATGTCTGTCTTGAGGCTTTGGGCTGAAGATGGAAAACAGGAAATTTGTCTCCTTCCTATTTACTTTAGGGATAATCTGAGTTCAAGTTCAGCAGCTGCAGGTATGACTCAAATGTCTTGAGTGTTAATACACAAGTATGGCTTGGAGTATAGAATATGACCTGAAGCCTGAACTTYGTTCTGACTTGAGAAGCTCAGCAGATGCATTTGAGCATTTTGAGCATTGAGTGTTTGTCTTTTTTTTTTTTATTGTTTTGTAGGAAAAAGAGATCTACAATTTCATTTGAAGATAATGTACAGTGTATTGTTATGCCTTTCTTGGAAAAACATAATCTTTGCTGCATAGTGTGGAAATTGTGCTGTAATAGTGTCAGTAGAATAGTTAAACAAAATGTAGAGAAAACGACTTAAAATGTCACCTTCTTCTACTCCTATTTAGCTATTTTCCCTTTTTTAGTGAAAAAGTGAAGTGAGGTATAGTGGTACTAAGTTGCCTGCTCTAGGTCATGTAGACAAGGCACTTGAGAACAGTTTAGCAAGCATGATGGTGATGAGTTTATTGTTGGACTTCGTCATCTTGAAGGTCTTTTCCTACCATAATGATTCTGTGATTCTATGTAGAAAATACGTGACATGGGTAGGTGTTTGAAGCTGCCTTGTTATATTAACCATTGGCACAATCTTTCCTTCTGTACAGCATTTTTTTCTATAACAATGCTGTTTTTATTAATTTCTTAGACTTTAGCCAGGCTTTGGCTGTATGAGATTTAAGTGTCATAACCAGAATTGTTAATGAGATCCTTTGTGCCCTTAATTCAAGCAAGGTACAGAAATGAAGTTCCTCCTCAGTGAGACTGACAGTAMAGACCAGAAATGCCACAGTTTGCCTTCTGTTCAATGTGTAGAGGCTTCACTTGCATAATTGACCTTCTTTTTTTTTCTTAAATATCACAGTGGTTTTGGAGGCATGCACAAAGATTGAAATAGGTCTCTCAGAGAGAGTGGGTAAGGAGAGGTAACCAGACATGGAGAAATTCCTCTGACTCATTTTCCCAAGGGCAGTATGTCCTACTGGATAGCTCTTTTGCCAAGAGCTCTGGAGATCAGGGCACTGTCTGAACCTGTTCTGCTAGCTTGCTGGATAAATGGGGATAAGTCATTTTGGTTTTCTTTGCAGGAGTTTTCCTTTCTGCATGTTACACCTGCTTTGTAAAGCATTTTCATCTCCGCTAAAGAAAAGGCTTGCTAGTAACTTATGGCACTGATGCTGTCACATTCAAACTCTGGTGAGAGGGAGAGGCTGAGAAACCCTTTCAGCAGCAGGAAGAGGAGTGGGAGCAGTTGTGTCACTTAGTGTCACTTTCTGGAGGGAGCGGTGTGCACCAGGAGGGTGGCTTCCCCAGCTCGGGTTCTGATCCGTGCAGCCACAGTGGCTAGAGAGTAGGGTGTGATCCTGATGAAAATTTACAATTACAGGAAAAAGCAACAATTCAGCTATAATTTCTGGGAAACCAACCCAAACCAACCCAAACCCTTCTCCTCTCACTATAACTGGCTCTGTTTAGTGAGTTTGCTCTCTGACCATTATAACCCAGGGTACAGAGCAGCTCCCCCTTTCCTCCCCACCCGCCAAGGTCTGATCATTCATTTTTTGTTAATCTTGGCACATCCCTCTGTGCTTAAAGACATTTGACACCCTGTGACCTTTTGTTACTTTTCTAAACTGCCATGGCTTCCCAGTGACTGGTCCATGGTGGCCAGAAGAAATGAAGTCTTGTCTTTGTTGATTCCTGTCACCAGCAGAATCTTTTCTTCATGCTGCTGTGAGTAGGTGGAAGGTGATAACGTTGAAACACAGAGGTCCCTTTACACTAGCGCTTGTGGGCCTGCTCTCTGCTTCCAAATGATGGACACTTTTTTTATGGGTCTTCCCTGTTAGTCTGTCACTGCAGTGCAGTTTCTGATCCCCTGCAGGAGCATGGACTCTGCTTCCAACTTCGCCTGTTCCTAGTTAGTGTAACCTCCGTTGTATTCAGAGTCAGGGGCAGGAGGAGCTCAGGGATATAAAGTTATTAGTTCAGAGAACTGCTGCTTTCTGCAGGCTGTATTTGCTTGCCTAAGGCACACATCTCCACTCCCACTCCCCATCCCCATTTTGCCCCGAGGCAAGGACGCAGCCAGTCCACATTGTCTGTTCTAAAACTAYCTTAATCTCGTTTGCTTTATGTAACAGTTTTTATGTGTGTGTGGCTGTTATGCTGGCAATTAGACTATGGTAAGTGTAAGTAAAGCTGTATGTGAAGCTTGTGAATGTCTGTGATTTCTCTACGGGCAGACTATSAGGCTTTAAAAAAAAGTATCTGGAAAAACTCTTGTGGATTGGGTATTCCTGAACRTTAAAAACACCTTTGGAATTTTGAAATAAGCCGTGCCTGTAAATGGTTGAGCCCAGTGTCATCAACCTGCTGTTTGATTTGTAGGGTGTTCGCCTTGCTGCATCCTCACACAGAGCTGAATATTTGTGTGGGAAAAATAAATTTTGTTTGTATCGTATATATTGTAGCTTTGTCTTCTGATTCTGACTTGATTCTTTTTTGTAAATAACTTTTTAGAAAGCAGGTATATACAGGGTATATTTTAGAATGAAATGGGCATATAAATGGAAAAATTTTGCTAAGTAAAGATTTCAGTATATGGGCTCATGTCATGTAGAAATGCATCTGCTTATTTCACCTGCTCCTGATGTATGTTTGATCCTCTCCTTTTCAGTTTGCTTTTTCACTATTTCTCACTTGTTAGTTCTTAAAAAATGATGCAGCAGTAAAAGCATCCTGGAATCCATGCTACATGATTAAAAGAATGGTTCGCTACATTTCAGTCAGAAAATTTAGATTGCTGACAATACTGTAGCCAGGAGGAACCCAGCTTGACTCTAAAATCCCAGACAAAAACATCTTTCTTAACTTGTCAGCAGGGCATATTTTTTATATCAGACCCTTGCTGAGATATGTTGAATATGCAACATGATGAATATATTTTTTTAGAATGACTTTTACAATTGAACACTTAAATACAGGTGTAGAAAGTTATCCCATACTTTATAAATTGTTAGCTCTTTCCTTGGTTATGGTTTATGTGTAGCCCATAGCCAGAGCACATACTGGCTCTTGTACACCAAGCCAGTTGGACATCCTGTGACTTTGAAAGGTAAATGCAAAGCAGGAGATCATACTTTCCCCTATCGCTTGGATCATTCTCACAGCTGAAAGCCGCTGTGTTGATAAAAAAATGCAGCTTTAAAAATCAGGTCCAAAACCAAGGTCCTGAATACTTACGGTCAGTAAAGATGCAATGGCATTTTTGCCAAACATAGGAAATGTTATTTCAGGGTTATCCAGCTTCCATGTTTCAGTCATTACCTTCCATCTGAATTTATGCAGCTGAAACATACAGCAGTCTTTGACTCTCTTCTACACCATTGAATAATRCTGCAGTGCTTTGTGAAGAAATATGTCGTGTTAGCCCAGGGATTTCAATGATGGGTGAAGGTCTTTGTGAACACATGTGGTATAACTGATRTTTTGGATCGTTGGATGCAAAACATGTTTAAGTCTAAGGTATAATTATTAATAAACAGAAGTATTATAGTGAGCAAATCTTGGGAAAAAGAAGGGAAAAAAAGGCACTTGCTCGCTTTATATGTGAATCTCTCATGCTCTACTGCATAATGAACAGTGCTGTGCAGTAAATTCATAGCATAACTGCATTACCTTGTTAGGATTATGATTAGTGTGGCTTTAGAAAATTAGCCCATTAAAAGCAAATATACACTGCTTTATTTGTTTCGTATTTAGTTCTTTCTCTTCGAAGCAAACTCCTCTAATTTGATTTTATGTCTCACTGAGTGGAATTTTATTCAACTGCAYGTCGCAGAGTGGATAACAGTAAGAAGATTCACATCTTATGTCAGTTGCCTCAGATGCCAGTCATCTCAGAAGACAGGTCATAAATGGAAAAGAGGCAYGTGAGCCAGGATTGTTGATGGGGGGAGGCAAAGGAGAAAGGATCACGGTGTATGTTTTGTGGTGACAGCTACAAAATCCCACCACCTGTATCATCTCATTTAACCCTTGCAAGCAGTAATGAAAGAATTGTTCTTTTATATGCATGATTTTTTTTCAATGTTTCTTTAGGTTGTGAACAACTAAAGGCCAGGACTGAGGATCTGGGATGTGCTCTTTCAAGGTTGCTGACATGTTGAGCTCATAGCTTCAGAGTGCAAGGGCAAAAGGCCTGATTAGCWCATACATCTGACTCAGGGTCTTTAGGCCAGGTAGCACCTACCTGTCCTTGTTCTGAGGCAAGATTTTTAGCAAAGTTTTAATTGCACCCAAGAATTGAAGGTTCCTCTTGACAGAGAGCAGGAGAGACAGAGGGGACTGCTACTGTTGCTGGCAGAAATCAGCAAAGTTTAATTTCAGGTATAGCAAGATATAGGGGGAAAAGAGTGAAGGAAACTTTCCCTTGGGCAAGTCGCTTGGCTTTTGCCTCTACTCAGGAAAAGAGGGTACTAAAACATTTCCAGACTTCTTTGGTGTGTGAATAAGCATATTAAGAGTAGAGACATGATACACTGCAGTAGTAACTAGCCCTGCTAGTTAGAAGCTAGCTAAAGAGTTAAAATAGGCAGATACTTTATTTTGATTTTGCTAACTTGATAGTAGATTTATTCAATTTGAGCTTACTGAGCTTTATTCAATTTATTCAATACTGAGATTTATTCAATTTGAGCTTACTGAGCTTTYGGATTTATTTCTGTGTATTTATTTTATAGAAATTGTCTCTCCATTTTCTATATAAAATACTGTTTTTTCAATCATGTATCATTTTTCTCTGCTCAGCTCATGAGAGCCCAGCCCTCTTGAACATCTCTTCTTTCCTCAGCTTGGCAGTTTCATGAAGCAGGTTCCTGCTGGCTGCTTCATTGCTGCCGCAGTGCTCAGTGCAGCCTCCAATGTACAGCACAAAATACAGAAAAGTCTGGTCAAGTGCTGGGGAAGRGAGTTTTGTGGATAGACAGCCTGCTAGGGAAGGTCTGCATGAACATTTCTGGGAAATATGCTCCTATTATCTGCCTTTAGGTATTCTTAAGGTCTAGTTTAGTTTTATTTCACGTATTATTTATCATAACCTCAACATGGTTGATATTTAATTTGATCTGTCAAAGCTGACATTCATATTCCAAGGGCCAAGTGTAGCTTCTAYTTATATGTCACATGTGGGGTATTCTGATTTGGGGATTTTTTTTTGAGAGAGAATTATTTATTTTCATAAAAGTAACTGCAATTCACTTCAGAAAAAAAAAGGCTGTAGAATCCTTAACAGTCCTTTTTRACCTGCCCGTTACTGTTTCTCCGTCCTCTTGCCTGTAGAGAGATTTTAGTGGAGGTAGTCTGGGAGACCGCTTTATATGCACTGAAATTTACAGGTGAGCTGTAAAATCCACTGCCAAAATACAATCCTTTCTGTACTGCTCCTTTATTATTTATATATAAAATTGGCCTTTTGAAGTGATTTTTCCATCCAAAAATAAAAAAGAGCTTTTCTTTTTGGCCTTTTATCCATTAGTAGGACTGGGCTCTTTTCTACCTCTATTTCCTCGAGGATTTGACCTCCTCTGGAAGCCCTGGATTAGTTCCCTATCTGGAGACTGTTCCAGCAGTTTTTTCAGCCCTCAGTTAAAGGGGTGAGTGAAGGGGTGAGCTTTTAGGCCTTTTCTACACTTAACACTACCATTCCTGCTGGCAAAAAAAAGTCCTTTTTTTCTGGTTCAGCTTATACTGGTTCCTGAATGAAATAAATGTGGTTGGCAGAAGACTTTATTGCCAGTATCATTGCATCCAATTGCCTGGGCAAATTGCTGGCTTAGCCACACAGGCACAAAGAAATCACACCGCTCACAGGGAGAGCTCAGCAGGCAAAACTTACAACCATTGACAACATGGTTCCTGGCATAAAAAAAAATAAAGCATAAAAATGCCTTCCTCCTCATATATATATTATATTTATATTGTTTATATTTATATTGTAATTTATATTATATATAAATTTAGATTATTTATATTATATATATATAATTTATATTATATATAAATTTAGATTTATATATATAAATTTAGATTATATTATATATAAATTCAGATTTATATATATTTTGTATATATATAAACAAAAATGAGCAAAAGCAAAAAGAAACAAGTACTGTTAWGTATTTTAGGGAGGAAGGGAGAGAAAACAGAACCTGATTGAATGTAATTTTTGAGTTTATGACTCTAGTTCTCAGCTGGTGGACAGAATACAAAATTGAGAAATACAGTGGGGACTCAGGCCCAACATTTACTTTTTGGTTTTCAGACGGATATGAATCCTAAAGAAGAAATTTACTTCCCCAGTGGCAGACAGAGATATGCTCTGGTGTATCAAAGGCACACTGTAAGAATTGCCCTGACTCAGAACTGGACTCTGAAAAGAATCAGTGTTCTTCCTTCAAATGAAAGAATAGTGTGTTCCCATGAACTCTGGCTGTAGCCCAGCTCTAACCGGTGACTGACAACAGATACCTAGTTACCAGTAAAATATTTTGATGTGCAGCAGTCTCCTGAGCTAGTGCATCAAATTAATTTCAGCTCAGTGCCTTGGGCCTGATCTGAGCTGGGGTCTCCAGTGCAGCATGAAGTGGCGTATGGAGGTACTTCATGCATTGAGTCATCCTTCAGGAATACTTTCTCAGGTTCTTTCCTTCTTGTGACATCCTTTTATTTATCTTTTATTTTCATTCKTTGCTGAACTAGGACTTTGCTTGGGGATTTTAACTTTACCTATAAACGAAAATATTGTGCATTCTAGCCTTAGTGTTATCTTGAAGGATTAGAGTGTTTTTCTGTGATTCTTTGCCTGGTATGATGATTTCTCAGTATCAGTAGTATTTATCTGGTCCCTTTTGTTTTGACATTGATACTCTTGTTTCTTTTTTTTTTTCTTCCTTTTTTTCTTTCCCATTTGCCCTATATGCTGATCATGTATCTGGTAGGCTTCTGTGAGTGGGGTAAAATCATTCACATACAACAAAATTTAGGATCATGGTGTTAATTTGCAGTACAATTTACCCGGGTTTCTATGCAATCCTGTTATGATGTAGTAGGTTATCACATTTCACAATTAGGAAGCGTTAGGGCCAGTGACAATCTGGGGGTATGTTAGGGCAGGTGAAGCTCTGTTGAGGGTTTGTGTTACCTGTGTGAAAACTTTCTTGTAAGCCTTAAAAATTAAATAGCAATTTGAAGATTACTCAGTTCTTGTGCTACCACCCTGCAGAAGGGAGATAGTTTCTATTTCTGCATATTTTGAAAATACTTCATGGCTCATTAGTTTATTTTAGCCCTTCTAATCTCAGTCCATCTAGAATTAGAAAATGTTCCATGCTATAGAAACTTACAGCATGATAAACTGCTTTTAAAAACATACTGACATTTACATTCTTTCCCTTCTCCCACATATGTTGCATCCCAAATGGAAGAGAATAAAGTCTTTGGAGGAAAATAGTGTCCCCCTCCTTTCTTTTTGTTTAGGGTCTGTCTGTTTAAATAGCTCTTAAAAACTGGCAGGAGAAGTGATGATCAGTTTAATGGCGTCAACTGAAGATAATCAGATGCTCTTTACAATAAGGAGATTGTTTTCCAATAAAAATAATACTGCAAATAKATGTGGAATGGAAAGCAAAGGAGATCACTTAACACTGAAACAAAACATTTGTGATGAAAAATATTCTCCATGGAAGAGTCTTCTTGCCCTTGTTAAAAAAAAAATCCCATGGTAAATGGGTTTGTACACAACAAGATACAAATTTGTTTAAGAAATTTGGAAAAAAATGCATTAAAAGAGAAATCTCTGTGGCTGTGTATCGTATTTAGGTGCTCAGGTGGTATTTTACACAGAAATGTTTTGGATGCYATTTGCAAAGATGAGGAAGTTGCAATGAGAGTAAAGATCTCATTGGGATTATTGATGGGAAACGTACATGAATGGATAATCTGGTTTTAAAGTTTCTGGGAGAACTGATGCATTTAACTGAGTTGGAACTTGAAAGAGAACTCTAGTGGGTCATCAGATGCCATCCCTCCCCATCATGCAAGATTGATTTAATTACAAAAACTCATCTTAGAGACATGTTTCCTGCATTTTAATTCATCTCCTCCCGGTGCCTGAGTGTTAGGATGCATGGGAAAGATTGTTGGCTATAGATGCCCTACACTACGTGGTTGTGATTTTTTTTTCCTATACTTTTAACCTGCTGCTGTAGTCTAGCTCTAGTGTTTCTGAAAATCTAGATTCAGAGGTACTGACTTACTTGACATACTGATATTGGGAGCTTCGGAGACTGAATTTCATTTCTGTGCATCTTCCAGTTGTAGTGAACTTCAGCAATTCATGTAGGAACTGTTTGTATTGCAGCATAAGAAAGTTAAAGACTGAACAGCATTCAGATATGGGAAGCAGGAGGCCACATTAGCATCCAGGTATCGCTATTGTCTGTGATCTACATCAGAAAAGGAAAAGTTCACAGTGATGTCCAAAATATTTTCTTCAAATTCCTTCCATCTAGATTGAACACAGAAATCCTGAGCATGGACATACTCTAGACATACCGTGTCACTAAACTCAAAGTATTCTGTATAATAACCAGTTCCTAAAATGTCTGGCTCAAACAGAAGTGTCATTAGCTTCAGTGGTAGTTTGTTAGAATAAAGCTTGAGTAAAAATTCAGGAGTTGTTCCAYTAAATAACAAGTGCACTGAAAACAAACTTGTTTACTCCTCACTGTTGTATTCAGCATGTATCTAGGAAGGAAATAAATCTGCTGTGCACCCCAGGGTAAAGTATATTAATCAACCAGTTATCTTGTTAAGGGAAAGTAAATGGCTTGCTGTGCTGACTGAATACATTGCTATGCACAAAGTTTGCAGCRCTGTTAGCAATCCAATATTGACTGTCAGCCGTCCAGAGCTGTTAGAGAAGTTACAAGAAGGTAGGAGTGCAGGAGCAGTGCAGCAATACACTTGGAAGCCCCTATCACCCCGTGTGCCTCGGACCTGGCGGCTGCTCCGTGTTGTTCCGTGGAGCCTTCGGCAGCGCCCCGCGGGGCTGCAGGCTCTAGGCAATCTGCAGCCTGCCACTCAGGGACGGTTTGTTGTTTTGTACATTATTTACAGAAGAAGACATTTTGTGAGGGACAGGCTATGTTTTGTTATTCATTTCAAGTCTGCTATTTTCATACTCGGAAGAAYGTGGATTGCTGGGGTAACACATGCAGCAAGACGCAGCAGTGCTTACGCTGCTTTGACACAAGCAGTTGGTGTCGTAGTTAAAAACCCTCTCAGCTGGTGACACAGCCCCCGTGCTTGTTCAGCCGAGAGGGCCGAGCTCGAGGCAGCGGCGCTGTGGGAGCCACGAGCCCACGCGGGGTGGCCGCCTGGACGCGTGCGTCGCCTCAGAGCACAGGGCAGAGCAGCCAGACCCTTCCTGTGCCCGGCTTAGCTTGGGTAGCTGTGGTGTTTCCCAGGGGACAGCACACCTAGGCACAGAAAGTTTTCTTTCTATGGATATTAGGATTCCCTCGCTCTCCCCTTTCCTTAGGCCTATTTCTCTGGCTTGCATGAAGCGGGCCATGGGGTCTGACAAGCACTTCTGAGGGGTGAACCAGAGCTTAACTCTAATTACAGTCACAGGGAGGCTGTAATATAAAACATTGATGGTTTCAGAATCCCCGTGTGGTGCTCAGAGGTACCGTTGCCTCTTAATAGGCCCCAGAGTGTATCAGGAGCCCACCCTGTCCCCGCTGTGGTGCCTGGCGTGTGCAGGGAGACTCTGCGCCCTGTCGGAGATGTGTGTGGGTTCACTGCCTTGTCAGACAGGCGCTTGCAGGGTTGAGCGGCGGCTTGACTTGAGACAGCTGCTCAGAGGCAGTGATTCTAGAGCATCAAAAGGCTTGAAACTAAGCAAGCACCCTTGTCTTGCAGGGAAATTTAAGGATCTATGGCAAGCAGGTGATTAAAGAAATCTCGGTGCCTGGCGTTCAGGCAGGCACTTCTGGAGGCTGCTGTGCAGTGTCCTCGGGCACCCTTCGAGGTCATCCATCAGAGGAGAGGCAGACTGAGAGCAGAGGCCATGTCCTCTGGGAAACCCTGTCCCAAACCTCCATGTACAGCAGCAAATAATCATTAACAGAGAAGCCGTGGTACTTCTCATTGGCTTCATCTCATGTTTTTAAAGTTTAAATGAGTAAAAGACATATTATTTTACTGAACGCAGAGTTTTTAAAGTCAAGTGGTAGGAACAGACTCCTTTTGGCTTGAAACCTTGTATTGTAATAATTATTAGCTCAGTAAARGTTTCCTACTATTTGCCTTTTTCACTTAGATTCCTTGTTAATAAGATTTATACCAACCTCTCATTCTCACCCAGGACGCTTTTAAACTAGTCTCCACAAGAAGACGAAACAGAGGATTGGTTAGTGCTCTCCTCAGCCCATCCTGTCAAGCTGCAGGTGTGGAAGTGGCTGGAATATTTCYGTGAATCCGTGCCTTGCCACCAGTAAGCTCAGCTTCAGGGAATAGCTCACCACATCCCTTGTGTTTATGGGGGTGTAAATCTGTGTGTTTGTCTTCTTGTGGGCACGTATGAAAGATCAGAGGATAATTAATTTGTCTTCTACAATATAAAAGATAAACACTTATAAGAGTTTAAAAGAGCTGCTCTGTTTAACTACTGTACAAGTTCTTGAGTATATCCGCAGTAAAATGGGAAGTTCTTGTGTATATCCGCAGTAAAATGGGAACTGCTGCTGTTATTTTAGCAAGAGGCATCCATGCCGTTATCTCCTTCTAATAGCTTGTTATCCTGTGTGTTGGAGTTCAGAGGTCTTGAAATGAGAGGAGGATAAATAACCTGCTTGTTCCTCTTTTGGAAAAGAAACTGTTTTCCCACAGACTTCCTAAGAAAGATGTCCTAGTGCCTAGTGATAATAACAATAAGTTGCAATTGCACTTTAGCTGGAAATGTTTGYACTTTGTTGTTCCTGGAAGACGGTAATAATGTAGCATTCAACTCATATTGTTACAAATAAGAGTCAGGGGTGAAGACCTTAAAAGATGCTCAAAGGTATTTTTTCTCCCTCATTAAGTTGTTTTGAAAATGCCATTCAATTTTCTGGAGTCTACTCTGCCAAAGGAAATAAATTTGCTCTTGAGAGCATTATTATCAACTGGAAGGGTAAGTTATCTCCGACAAGTTTCATTTAGCTCTATCTAGAGGGATGCAAATTTCACCAAAGACAGAGAAATCTTCCCAGCCCTTCTTTCAGGTTGGTGG
Source organism: Nothoprocta perdicaria (assembly GCF_003342845.1). NCBI lineage: Eukaryota > Metazoa > Chordata > Aves > Tinamiformes > Tinamidae > Nothoprocta > Nothoprocta perdicaria. The sequence continues at coordinate 3,021,976 of NW_020455976.1, forward strand.
CAATATTTTAATAAGAAAACCCCAAGTGTCTCCTGTAATATTAGTATTGCTACAGTGAAAAAGGACTTCAGTGTCCTGTTTCAAACTTGAATTAATTTACCCAATAAAAGCCTCACACTGGACAGTTAAAAGAGTGTCTAGATGATGATGACAATACCGGCTGTTCCAGGGAACTGCTGCTTGCAAAGGTGTTTGCTGACAGATAGGAAATAGATAAGAAACAGTAAGAGTTATAGAAAAGTGTTTATTGAGAAAGTTTGTATTGCACGCTTCTCAAAATGCTGGAGTTGCTGGAGGCAACTTTCTTCTATTGTTACACGATCTGTGAAGGTTAGTGTATGCTGATCTTCTCTATGCCTCATAAAACTCTTAATCATAGATATCCCGAGCCAACAGCTACTGTATTAGATATACTAATACACACAAAAGAGCATGCTGCTTATGAAGGTAAGATGGCTATGACTAAGTATATATGTGCATACATATTTATTTGTGTATATAGTAAAGCCAGATTGCAGCTTCCTGTTTAACTCTTCAGAAGGGGGGATCAGAGCCCCTCAAGGATGCTCTGCTGCTTCATGGCAGCATAAACAAAATGGCTGTGGAGTTCAGCATAGCTCTGACATTTTGGTTATAATGCCAATAAACAAGAAACCCCCCGTGGCATGTTGACTGACTTGTTTTCCTCAGCAAAGCTGTAAAGAACTGTAGTGTACTTCCAGAGTTACTGTGTTGCTTTCTCCCCCTTACTAATTAAATAAGGATTTTTAKCTTGAATAAATGTTTTGGGGGTGGCTATCATACCCAGCGTTACACACTTTTGCTCTACGTCTTAATCATGCTTTTTCTGTAGCTGAAGGCAGTAAAGCTTCAGTTACTGGAGACAGGAGCTAACACAAGGAAAATTTCCTCTGACTGAAAGCTGAAAGGGCTTGGGATTTTGTGCGTTTTTTTGTTTGGTTTTTGTGTTTTGATTTGTATGATTGAGTCTTGGGTGCATAGGGTTTTGCAAGTCTGGCTTAGACGGCCATTGGCGTGCAGCTAAGCCAGGTAAATTTGTTGAATTACCTACTCAGGAAGACAAGCTAGTAAAAATAAAAAGCTGGGGCTTCATGTCCTATTTCTGCTGTAAATAATCCTTCATTAACTGTACAGTCATCCATCGTCTGTGGCTTAGAGTGATGCCTTGGGCATTGCTAACAAGTAGGGTCATTTCAGGAGTTTCCTGGTGTCTTGGAAAGGTAGAAGATGGCAGGAAATGGAGCATCATTTGTTCAGTCTTAATACCTGGTGTTTTGGACTATCCCAGCATTACAGCCTGCCTCTCCCTCCTTGTGAAGGCAGTGAAGTGGCTTGGTGTCACTTTGGGTCTGTGTGTCAGAGAAGAATGAGCAAASTGGTCTGTACTGGTCAGCAGCAATGGCTTTTTTGAAGTAGGGTTGTATTTTCAAAGTGATTCTTCTTGTTGCAGACTGAGCAAATTTGGGCCCATGGAGCCSTGAATAATCAATGCCTTAAAATCTGCCAAACACCAGTCAGTCCTCTGCAGAAGAAAATATTTGTTCTCTGTTTGCTTCATAGCAAGCGGACCTGGAGAGCTCAAGATTCTGACTGAGACGGCAGCTAGTTAAATTTAGGGAGGAATGACATAAACAAAACAAAACAAAACAAAAACAAAAATACCATAAACCCACAGAATTAATGGGAGAGAGACTTAGAGACACAGAAACATATTGTCGTGGCCTAGCCTACAGATCTGTGTGCTCCTCAGAGCTCCTGTGGAAAACAAATCTAAGACAGGCAGGGCTGTTCTAAAAATAATGTGGAATTTTATTTACACACATATACAACAGGTATTTGCAGAGGTGCTGAATTTCTCTTTGCAATGCCTGAGCTCTGACTGTAACCCTCAATCTGAGCATCCCAGTGTGCATTGCATACACAGAATGAATGTACCCTCCTCTCTGCACTATAGGCTTGGCTCAGTTTGTATCATAAACTAATCCAGCTTGTTGAAATTATGGGCCCAGCCCTACGGTTGTACATSTGCTGAGTTCAATGGGAATTTTACCATAGGAAGGATGACATAAAAAGTTGTGGTATTGGTGCAAACTTAATCTGGAAAAATGCACATCTCTCTTACCAAGGAAAGCTTAAAATTAATGAATCTGGAGTTAGAGAGAGATCTAATGAGTCTTCTTTCTTGTCCTCAAGAAGGGTAATACATTTAGCATGCTTGTAACTTCAAAAGATTCACCTCAAGAATCCATAATTCTGGCAATGTCTAGGTTGTGATTACAGTGTGGCATGAGGGTGGGGATGTGTGTGAGGGGAGGCAGTTTGGGACATGCCAAAAAGCCCTGTCTTATGCACACTGTAATAATTTGACTTACTCCTGTGCAATGGGTGTAGGATTTCACGTAGCGTGTACCCAAAGCTGTYGCATAGCCACCAAGAGAAGTGAAGTCTGGTTCTGGACTTCTCCAGTGCAAGCTGAAATCTACCAGCTTCTGCTTTGGACAAAGCACTGTTCACTAATTCCCAATAGACACCAAGCTGGTAGGTTTGCCTGCTTGTTTATTAATTACTGCTACATCTTGATCTTCTTTGCTAGCTTATGACATGGATGCAATGTTTCCATGCATCCCCACTTGTTCTCTCAGACGTTTTAATGAATACACATCCATTTTATTTGTTTCCAAAAGGCAACATAGGTCATTTTTCTAGTTTACACACTACAACTGAAAGTAGTGCTTCTTTGAATACATCTCACGTGCCGGCCCACACTGCAGGTCCCTGAATACATCCTGAGCTCTAGGTGATAGCTGGATATGTAATATACATATTATATATAATACACGTTGCACAGCTTGTCTGTCCTTCCAGCATAGCCGAAGCACTGCTGAAGCCAAAATGTGTTCTCTTTTATTTTTTATTATCTTTTTTTTTTCTCCAGACATTCCTGATTTTATGATTTTTTATGTGTGGAGATAAAAATACTTAGCTTAAGCAATGCCTTTTTGCTGATTGTATCATGTGCACCTGAGATTTACTCTGCGGGCGCAGTTTTAAATTTCATTTAAAAGGTAAGTACAATAATATGTGATACACAAGTCAATTTCTTATTGCATCCTGGGTTAAAAATACAGAGACTATAGAAGATGCCAACCTGTGATTACAAACTACTTCTGATGAGGACAGAATTAAATATCCAGGATTTTCTTTCAGTGTTTTGCTGACATATGGTGCTTCTAATGCAGTGACATATTAATGGACTAGTTTTAAAAGAGATGGACAGTGCTTAGCAAGGAAGGACAGGATACGCATTATAAGACAGCTGGTTCTGCCTCTGCTGGATTATGGAGACAATATATGTTGGGCAGCTAACGAGTCTCTGTTGCATAAGATAGATACTCCTTATAATAGAATTGCCTGCTTTGTCTCTAAATGGGGTTATTATACACACCATTGCACAGTGTCTGAAGAGCTTGGTTGGCCCCTGTAGAGGGCTAGGAGAGAAATAAATTGGAAAACAATTGCACATAAGACCTTCAATCCATCAAGTGCTCCATATTTATCCAAATTACCGGTGCACTCTTCCAAAATACAAATCGGCTATACATTCAGGGGTAGAATGTTAATACTGACCGGACACGTTTTGACAAGGCAGATTTTTCATGTGATGTTGCTGTTAACTCGTGGCAAAATCTTCACCCACAGGAATAAAAGGTAGTAGCAGAAGCCACTTAGAGTGACATAACAGCTCTCCACTGAGAGTTAATTCTCAGTTGAATTTTTGTCACAGTGCAGACTCCTGCCTGAGACTCAGGAGGTCTCCTTGATTACTCTGAACTGTGAAGAAATTCCCTGCATTTTTAAGGAGTTAACCCCCAGTAATGTGCAGAACCGAAGGGCAGTGTTTGTAGAAGTGATCCATGGTTTGAAGTGCTTCCATTTTTGGGTAACTGTTCAGTGTGTGATTTTTAGAAGGTGCTAATGTTTGGAAATTGTGGACTCCTTTCGCTATTATAGATTAAACACCCAGGATTTTACACATTCACAATAACAAGTAATTTTTGGAAATTCTGGCTCAACCGCTGAGCAAAGTTAAATGCACAGTTTAATGGCCCCTTTTCCCCACAGCAACAGGGAGTTCTCTGGTAAGAGATGCAGACAGAGCTTCCAAGAAGGTCAGTGAAAACCTTTTTTTGAAAGCCTGTGTGAATACCCACATATCCTACTACTTACTTGCCATTTTTGTCCTGTTCAGTTAAACATCCCTAGGTCTTTTGTCTGCAGGTGCTGCTTCTAGTCAACTCCTGTTCGCTTGCAGCTGTCTGGATACCTTCCTAAATGATGATAAATAATAACAGGCTTAGGCTGGCAGGGTAGATGATTAAAATATTGAAATGTGCAAAGCTGCAAGGATGGCTTTGTTCAGTGCTTTATTCCTCAGACAGGAAAAAAGGACATCCTCAAAACAGAGTTGAAAGCAGTCTCTCARTAGAGAAACTTGCAAGTTGGTCCACAGTTTTCCATTCAGGAATGGCTATACCCAATCCCATGAGAATTGAGCTTTAATCTCAAGGAAGGACAGATGCAGGACAAAGAGAAATTATTTGCTGRTGCTGATGTTAGTCATAGTTGTTATTATGTGTAATTATTTGTCCTTCTCTCCCCTATCCCAGAGCCTCTCAGTTAAGGTGAAGGATTTATATATATGTGTGTCTATATAGACACTTACATACACAGGATGTATGGATATGTGTATACTGAGGTGCTTTGTTGGACTCTTTGGAAGAAGGAGCGATCTCTTTGCTGAGATTTCAKCAGCCTGGTCAGTCCCTGTTGGATGGTACTGTGATCCTTAATACAAGGCAGTGCGGCGCATGAGAAGAAAGATTACAATAAACACAGTTATTGGCGATTAATTTCCCACCCCAGATACTTTCCCCGTAACTGTTTTATGTTCTCTGCAGTAAAGCGTGCTCACATACGGCAGAGTTTAAGAGGATTTTGCTCGTTGCTCAAACTAGCTGGATGTTTCTTTTAATGAGCTCTCCCACTGCTATCACAACAACTTTAAATACCTTATGGCTAGAGAGGAAAGACTGACACACAGGCAGATTTGTTTCTCCAAATATCTTCCTGATTTAGTTGCATTTTTCAGCGACGTTGATTTCATCGCAGGTTGCGCTGCTGCTGTAGCAGTTTTAGCATTGATGGGAGCTTTTCCTTCCTTGCTTTCTTAGGAAAAGGAGAAGCTTTACGTGGAATTGAAGCACGTCTTGGCCCGCCAGCCTGGGCCTGAAGCAGCTGAGCAGCTGCAGCTCTACCGACACACGCTCCGGGAGAAGACTAAGCAGCTAAAAGTAAGAGGTGCTCCCTGTTTCTGGCCATGGGGCTGCTGGGCTCGCAGATCTATGGCCTGGGTGATTCCAGAGTGCTCAGCTTTAAGGAGACTTCCAGTGATCGATGCGCAAGCCTTAGCATATAATATCAGGAAAATAAGGCTAATACTGCGTCCTCCCCTAGGGAGAACCAATGGTGGCGGAATAGCTTTTTGTCACATAATGTTTGTGTGTTTCATTAAAAAAGAGAGGGGGAAAAAAGTGTTATTGTGCAGCATATTGCTCTAAATGCTCTTTGTGCATGTACATCCTGGGACRCAATCCATTTTCCGTTGGGTTTATTCTCCTTCCCTTTTCTTAAATTATTAAGATCTTGTAATAAGCAAATCAAAACCATTTCATTTCCTTTTAACAAGCTAGTGGAAATGTATTGAGAAGCTGGTCTTAAATTCTTGTTATTTCTCCTGCAACACATACACAAATATTAGACTCGCAGCCTATTGCAGAGATTACAGGAGTAACCCATCCTAACCCCTTGCCACCAGAGGGAGGATTTCCTGGTTCTGAAGGAACCTTCTGGAAGACTTTGAAAGCATGACATTAAAAAGTGATTCTGCAATAGGATGAGTTGATATTTTCACGTTCTTGCCTGCATGAAAGATCGCTCTCCCCAGGAGTTCATCTGCTTTTACAGCTCCTTTCACTATTGAAGCCATCATCTCCTGTTCACTGCATCATAATCATGTCTATCCTAACCACGAGTTAAAAAAATGCTGGAGCAGATGGGCCCTTAGGAAACAAAGAGCCTGTTATGCAAATCTTCTTAGATTTCCACGGAAGAGAAAGGCAATGTACAAAATGTAAAACAGAAGCCAAAATTTAGCTAAACTGAATGTGATATGAAGTTTTCCATACGGTTCCCATTCGTCCTTAATGCAGTAAATTGCTACTGTGCATTTCAGGCCCAGTATGCTGTTACATACTGCTGTGCATGTCATTCTGTGGTGYCAGGTCAAGTTATTTTCCTTCTTAAAGCAGGCGAGCCCACTGTGCATGCTGCTATTCACACATGGAAGCAGAATTGTATTCATATTTGCCCTGCCTGAAACTACTTTGCCTGTGTAGATTTAATTACTTCAGATCACAAAGTGGATCCCTGTGAATAAAACCCATTAGTGAAGTTCCAATTTCATACCGGCAGGTCTCATAATGCCGGCATGAAACAAGTATGGAAGTTGTTTTGGAGAGGTGGAACAAAAGCTGTACATTAAAACTGTAGAACATAATGACTTTTCGTATACGGTTAAAATTGGTCATCGGTTAGAAACACTAATAATGATCAGAAAGGCAGAGGGTGGAAAGATTTCTCAGTAATAGTTGCTCTGTTCATCGAAAGTCTAGGCACTGGCAGCCTCTTTCCTAGGTGGTAAAAGATGGAAAACACAACTCTGATTTCACTGCAAGCATTTAAGGCATTTTGAAATGTTCAGTTCACATTATGTTTCATAACTTTCAATTCTGTCTTGTTATACTGGAGCCTTTCATTTTAAATACCATSGTTTTGCTCAAACTGCAAATCTGCCATTACTTTGTTTTTGCTGTTATAAATTATTTACATCAGAAGTGTAAAGTCGAGATATAGAAATGCTAGGAAAACATTACTTGTTAGAAAATGAAGTCTTTAAAGTTCCTGAGTATTATTTTTAAGCCATTAATTTTGTGTTTTCATCTAGATTTGTGTCCCAGAATATTAAGAGCTAATAKATGTAGTAATAATACAATTCCAGAGATGCTTTGGGTATATTTTACATGTTTTATTGTAGTTAAATGGCACAGCCTTAGTTTTGTAAACTGTCCTTAGGGGGCAGAGGTGGTCAAATGAAACATCATGATGAGATAATGATGATGGGATGTGCTAGGAAATAATGATGCCTTATACGGTTGAGTGCGAAAGGAATAAGTGCTTGTAAAACTTACTTGTATGTGAAACTAACATCTTCTGTTTCAGCTTTTTGTCTTTTGTTTGTTAGGTTTTGTCTTCAGAATTGAATATGTATGAATCACAGAGCCAAGAATACAAATATGAAATTGAAAGACTTGCCAATGAACTTTTGAATGTGAAAAAGAAATATCTGGCTCAGAAACGCAAGGAACAACAGGCCAGGTATGGGACAAAAATAGTTTTGTCTGTCCGTCTCTCTGTATAAGYCTGCTTTTTTAGACTCTCTGTTACCCTTTTGATCAGAACATGACCAAATTTCACTGAAGTCGTATAATTTTACTAATTTTCCTGAGTCTTTCCCTTCATATTACTTCACCTTGTTTAGATTTCCCTTCATCCATGGACATGACAAAACCAGTGTTTCTGTGTCTGATGTCGTACGGTCCAGTTAAACAAATACTCATGTCACTGAGATGGTGCCCAGAGGACACAGAATAGTGTCTCGTTTCTCACATCTAATGAGAAATTCTCAAACATTATAAGAATCTCAACGTGTTATTCAACTTAGTATTAATATGAAATACCTTTYAAGAAGCACCTTACGTGAGGAGATGACCTTTCTTCAGGTGGCAACTACATTATGCTGATGTAAGAATAATGTCATTGTTGAGACTGATGAGTTTCCCCTTCTGAGGCTCAGTGTCTTTGCCAGTGGTTGCAGAGGAGAAGGACATTCCCCATCCACTTCTTGTTCTCTTCCTACACTCAGATAGAGGAGGGTGGGCAGTGCCTGTATCCTGGCTTTGTAGGACTTCTTGCTCATTCAAAGGGAGAGGGTAAGAATTTTCCTGCAGAAAGCTCTCATCTCTTCTTTAACCACGGGAAGTTTGATGGCTCTCATGTCACACTCCACAACTGAGCATTCAGCTCCTGCTCTCAGTTAAAAATAAATGACTAGGACTCAACTTGCGATCTGTTAAAGTGACCTGATTTGAAGGGGTGGGGAGATCAGGCTATTCTGATAATGAATTTCCAGTCTAGGCTACCAAAATTACTGATCCCTTTTGAAAACTGAGTTACTTGACTTTTTCTTTTATAGAAATATTTCTCAGATTTCTGCAGTCAGCTAATAGAATCTGTTAGTTTTTATTCTCTATATGTCTTTTGTCTTTCTTCTGCTTTGCTTCTTCATGCCGTCCCTTCCTCATACACACCAAAACTCACAGCTCTGTGTTGCTGAATATAATTAAAATCTGCCTGTATCCATTTCTTTCTTAATCATGTTTTAGTGAGCAGTTTTGATGACTGAATTAGCAAAAAGAGTCAGTGATAAACAGTGACCTTTGTCCATCTGCAAATTACATAAGGTTGCCTTAATGTTTGGAATTAGCGACAATTGTGCAGTGCTAATGGCCTTCCTGGAGCTCTAGGATCAATACATGAGGCTACCGCAATGTCTGGTAATCCATTTCCAGCAGCTAAGTATCCTCTTCACAGTAGTTTTAATGTTTGCCTTTGGATCTTGGCTTCATGTTTCTTTCTGTGCATCCGTTTAGAAGAAACTCACCTGTGTTTTGTTGTTATATCGAACTTAAATTAATTCCTGTCAAAAATATTGAATAAAACACTTTGTTGGGGACTTATATGCTTAAAATATACATATRTATACATATTTATGTGTATAGCGTGAGATGATAGTGATTGAACTTGGATCTGTTAATCCACAGCGCGTGGAATTTTCCTGATGTGGATCAATCAGTACCAGACTCATCACACAGTTTATAGGTCCAGGGTGTGTGTCTCTGCCTCTAGTTCAGTTTGAAGGTTGTTCTGCATGCAGGCAGGCATGGCTACAGTCCTGCGAGCACAGTAGCTTTGTGACACCTCCGTGCTGGAAATACATCCACATGCTGCTGCTGCTGCTGCTGCTTCATAGCCACAGCATCTCCTTCCCCCCGGCGCTGGCTCAGCATTTCCCCTCAGCCCTGGCGGGCACTTGTGCTCTGTGTGTGGCAGCCAAGGCCAGCCAGGTGCTGGGCTTGCTCTCTGGGCCACCCTTCGCTGTGGTCTCCACACAGACCTGCTAGGCCACATCCTGCTTTAAGGGACATGCACCTCCCAGAGCCCAGCTCAGCACATCAGTCCCAAATAACCACCACCGCTGTAGTCTCTAGGTTCCTGTTTGTATTGCCCAGCAGCAGTGGAACAGAATCAACCATGTTACATGATTGTCCTTCKGCAAACTGCTTTCCGTGCGTGGCATTTTGGCTGCTCTCCGCAATAGAGGGAGCCGGTTCTGCAGCCAGAGCCCTCCCCAAGGAGCCTTTTGCCCCTTGACGTGCAGCCCTTCCTCACTGCTCGCAGCCTCAGGCCGTGCTGGCAAGGCAAAGCCTGGCATGTAGGCACCAGCCAGAGAGCCAGGGCTGTTGGATTCTTACAGTCTCACGTTGTTCTAAATCCCAAGTGACAGGTAAGCCCTGACTTCATCTCTATCACACTGGCTAATGTTAACACCATGTCTGAAATAAATGTGGCTGGTTTTGCTGATAAAAAGAGGATCCTGTAAGGACAACAACGTTAGCAGCATTATTGACTATGCTGCTATGAAAGAGAATTTATGCTCTCAGACTACTTCATGCAAAGGTATCATCTAAAGCTTTTATTGATCACACAAGACAGTTCAGGTTTGTGATTTAAAGACTTGATATTGAACTAATGCAGTTTTCCATGGGATGCTAAAGGAATTTAATAAGAGACATCAGGAATTTAGCTTTCTTCTGCATCTGAGCTGAAAATGCATTTTGCTTGTGGATTTGAAATCCTCTTTTTCTGCTGTCTAATTCTGAACATCAACTTTCCTGGATGCTTTGGAACTCTTTTCCTCACTCCCCTCATTCTCTCCATCTGCTTCTTGCTTCCTTTCAGCTTCATTATTTTACCTAGTTGCCTCCAACACCTGCATGTCAATTTGATCCTGGTAAGGACTGGTAAGAAAATAGGAAACTGGCTTAAATCTGCACCAGAGACTCAGTGCTTCAGCCCAACTCACGTAAATAACCATACTGAGTAATGTCAGTAGGAGGTTTGGCACCTGGCTGCTTGCACATTAATTCTGTGTAATCTATCAGTTCAGTTGTACAAAATTTTCCAAACCTCTTGAGTGTCTCTGGGACTGTCTGCATGGGAGCCTGGTGCCAGAATGAGCAAGGACTCTGGAACCTCTTCTCTCTCCAGAGTTGCAAGTCCAGCAGTGGGATGGTTTGAGCTGTCTGAATGTAACATGTTAGTTCTTAGTCCTGTCAGCTAGCACTTCCGTTAGTGCTACATTGGTGTCATTTAAAGCATTTACAAATCATCTTTATGTTTCAGTTCATCTGAGTTATCTTGCATATCGAGTCATCATACAGGGCTTCTCTGAGCTTCCTTCTCTCTCCCTAGCTGTTATTACTGAGGGGCAGTCTGAAAAATACTAATTCTAGCAGGTCTTTTCCCCTTGGGGGGACTGGGGACAGTAATCAATCAAAACTAGATTTTGCAGAAGCCTAAATTTTGCAACACTCATGTTTGTATCTCAGTCTCAATGCCTGTGAAATAAAACGGTACTGACCTCCTTTGTAAAGCCTCGAGACCACTCCTGTTATGATAAACTAGTACTTCACAAGCCCCACTTGGTTAATTATAAATATCTCAAAACCTAGCTCGRAAACCTCCAGGTATATCACAGCGAGTTTGAAACACTGTCCTTTATATTTGTTCTGCTGCACTTACCTCAGCAAGCTCATTAGAGAGGAACCCACGACCCCTTGTTTTGTTCTCCTAAGGATGCCAAATTCAAGGCCTCCCGGGTCCTCAGGCAGAGCAGGTTCCTGGGACCATCACTGCACACGCGGCCCCATGTTAGTTTTCTGCAAATGTAGCAGGCAGGATAATTATCACTAGAACTTTGTTAAAATGGGAAGACAGAATAGCAGTATTTATTCATTAAAATTCAACAAAGGGAAAGTATCTCCCCATTGCGCCTTTGATGAATGTGGCTGTTTGTTTGAAAACAAACGCATCCTCRCCAGAATGGGATGATGATTAGAAATCTGAAGTCAGGGAGCTCTTGCACAGACTTCTTCTAATGAGGTGCTCTGACCATTTTGGGGCTAGCATTAAGAGAGCTCATTTGTTTCTGATTTTTAATAATTCCCCAAAACATCAGCAGTCTTGTAATTAGATCCAAACAGACACCTAGTCTTGGTGGTTTAGCCTAACAGGCTTTAATCAACAAATTTTTAATGATCTCTAGATACAGGGTTTCATCAAAGAAACTTGGGAGGACACAGATTTGCTTAGTTTCTAAACAGTTGGAATGAAAAAATTTTTTCCCCTTTTCTTTGTTTCTTTGTCAAGGGAGAAGGAACGATCCTTGACGGACATGGAGCCTGAGTTTCCACGGCACAGGCCTGATGTTCCTCGCTTCACTGGAGGGGGCTTCGCTCTCAGCAGACCCCTTCCCAACGTCACAGCTTAGGAGCAGACTCACCTCATGGCAGTCGCTCCCCCAGTTCCTTGGTAAACTCCATTTGTATTGCAATGTTTGAGAAATAATAATTTAAAAAGTAACCCCGAATCATCTTTCCCTCTGAAATCACTGTGTTGCCTTCAGAAAAAGGCATTGATAGTAGAATTAATGTAATTTTGTTATACTAATTGTGGACCAGATTCTACCTTTACGATGTGAGCAGAAGCCTGCACCGGTGTTTCTTGTTCAAGTCTCTCTCTATGTAGCACTGTAACACCACAAAGTGCCTTAATATGTAGAGTCATATTCCCTTTATCTGCCTCTGTTGCAAACACTCACTCCATTTATCCTCTGACTGAAACCAACTGAAAAGATTGATAAGACAAGAAGAATTAATAACCAGGTGTTCCCGAGCCTACTGAGCAAATCCAAAATTGACAACTCTTTACTTAGATGTGCACAGGTAACAGCCCTTTGTGCAGGTAGCGTATAATTTGGTTTACCCGGTGTTTGCCACAATTGTTAATAAGATCAAGGGAGTTTGTGGCCACAATGTATGTTATTAAGAGTGTGATCCTGTTTACTCTGATAGACGTGAAGTGACATAGTGATGTCTGTTCAGCCAGGGAGACTATACACTCTATCTGGCACATACTGTCCTCCCCTATAAATCCTTCCTCCTGATTGAAACCTGGACTCAGAACATGGCACACTTTATTCTTTATTTTCTAGGCACTTGGGCATTTTTGTGACTTTCAGAAATTGTTTTTGTAATACAGCAGGAGCCCTCCAACCTTTCCAGCCCAAAGAGATTTAATTATCATTCATTAACAAGTGAAATAACAAAGTCACTGCATGAGATGTTGAAGTATAGAAAACTTTCTAGCTGTAAAATAAAATGTTTTGAAACTGGTTTGTACATGGAAGCCCTTTCCCAGCCTAGGGGATAAAAATGCTTGTCCAAAGAGATATGCTGATAAATATTTCACATGCACAAAAACCCTTTGCAAAGATTTTGATCTTTCCTTTGGTGGAATACATAATTAAATATTAAAGCTACTGTGGGAAACTTTTAATGGAAGTGTTTAATTCAGAGGAATCAAGTTAAATACGACAGGGAGCTACTTTGCTTTTACATCAGGGACTGGAACACTTAGTCATCAGATTTATTGTATTTTTCTTTTGTTCCCCAAATGCCATTATTGCACTTTCACTGTCAAATGCATTATGCTAAAGGTATCATTTTAGGACTGTCATGCTGTCTGAATCGTGTCTTCTGTGAGTGTGACATGTCCCTGTGGTTACAGTAATTCAGGTGCAGTGGTATCAGAATAACTGACCTGGACACTTGAGTTTGAGGGGATCTCAAATCAATTTGAGATGAGGTTTCTATAGGTGGTCTCTGTCAGGGGTTAACAGAGACCCCCTGTTAGGGGTTAACAGAGGGGGAGAGAGTCCAACTCTCTCTCTTAAGAGTTGGACTTTGCCCTGCTTCCTGATCCTGGAAGGAAAGAAATTTGGACTAAAATAAATTGGCAAAGGCACATTTATTAATGCATGTGAATAGGAGAGGCGCTGTTAGACTCACAAAACACTGTCACCCCATAGAGAAACAACATATTTATTACACTCTGAACTGTGAAGCATATTTCCTATCTTCACCCAGAGATTACTCAAGTCTATGTACGTCTTTCCTTCTGTTTGATGTCAGGATTTAGAAGACGAGGTGTTACAGTGATCACGGCCTAGGGAGCAAAGCCAAGCAAATGGCATCTGTTCCTCAATTGCTTTCATTTTTATGAATGCATTAATAAAACAGCTTCTTCCCTATGTATATGTACTTAATAGTAGCTTCCATTGCACAAATTGGACTATTTTTAGTGCGATGCTCCTGCCCTAAATAATTCTTGGCCTGAGTTTTCCAGTTTTGAAAATGGGTGTGATAATATTTAACTAAGGACTTGCAAAGATGAATTCACCTCTATCTGAAAAGCGCTTAGTTGTCTTAGATTAAAAAAAACAAAACAAAACAAAACAGAAAATAGCAGAGCACAGGGAATTGGTCCTGCCAGACCTGGGAAGCAAGTGCAGGAGCACTCAGTGTGCTCATCCACACCTTCGGGCTGCCAGATTAAAACATGCTGGCTACTCTGCCCAGGTTTATTGCATCTGTTACATACTTCCAAAGAAAGTAAAAGACATGTTGAATTGGAAAAAGAAAAAGACAAGAGCAAGAAAATATAGTCATTCTTTAAATTATTGGCAGTAACTTTTAGCAGAACTAGGGATTGACTGAGTGCAATGAGCTTAATTTACAGTGCTAGTGAGTCAGACCATTTCTGAGTTCATATAGTAGAATGAATTAAAGCACCCAATCCCTGCCCCCATCCACTCTCTAAAAGTCAGGAAACTTGAAAAATCACTGTAGATGCCTGGGAACCCAGCTGATGCTGAGGTGCTCTCAGCCTTCAAGGATTCAGCTCGCACGGTGGGGAAGGCAGAGCATTAATGAGAGTATCATTTGTTCAGTCACTCCTGCATTGGGAGCAGCGGTTCTGAGGAGCTGCTCCAGGTTTTGTTGCAGAATCACATTAATTGAGCTCCAGTTTGTGCAAGATGTAAGCCTGGAAGTAGCGGGCAGTCTTTAACTTCTTGTTCCTGGAAGACTTGGAGAAAGATGGAGACAAAGAGTGGTGATCCATGGCACTTAGGTAAGAAGGAGTCTTCCTTTATTTTAATGGATTGCACCTGTAGGAGCTTGCATAGTAAATCTCCTGGATTATCTTTCAGGGAGCAGGGTGTATAATACTGTTTACTATCAGGGTTCTTGCGACATATAGGCAATGTTTTAAGTAACTTCCCATATAACTTAAGCTCTGATCTGTCTGGTGGGCCTATATTCATCAGATGTGTGAGCAGGACTCAAACAAGGCACTRTAAAGTGAGCTATTGAGTTTTAAGYGCAGAGTGTGACCTTTCTGTGATTGCCTGTTAGCTGCTAGCATACTTGGCACAGGAATCCAGCCCTTAATTTACACTCRGCTTTATAAATTCAGAGCAGTAGTAGCACATACTGTATAACCGATAACACACTCTGCAGGTGTAAATCTGGGAACACGTTAAATAAACAGCAGTGTAAAAGCAGGTTACAACTCAGKCTTTGCAATGTTAAGAGCTCCAAATGTACCAGGGCAGGATTTGGAGAAGGAAAAGGGGAATCCTTGCTACCACATTAACAAGACATTTTACAAGAGATTTCACAAGAGTGCAGAGGCCCTGCCAGCCTAACAAGCCTTGATGACCCTGATTGGCCTCACCTGGGCCTTTATGTCCCTGATTGGCCTCACCTGGATTCTTCCCAGCCTATTTAAGCCCAGCCTGGGCCACCACCATCTTCCCAGGAGCTTTCTGGTGTTGTTGCTCTCCAATTTTGCTGCTGTGGCCCAGTGGGCTCTGTTGCTCCCAGGTCTGTGGAGGCTCCTGTTGATCTGGACTCTTGGCTGAGCGTGACTGCCCAGTGTGGTGTGTTTGCCTTGCCTGGGTGCCCTGCTGGCCCTGGGATCTCYCCTAGTCTGCAGGGAGCTGTACCCTGATGTTAGGATGGAAAAACAGCTATAGTGCTACCTGCTAAATAGTCTCAAGGAGCGAGCTGCTGCTGGATGGGAAAGGAAGAACCTGCAGGAAAGGTGACTCCAGGTGGTGAAAGGAAAAAGAGCAGCTCTCCTGGCAACGTGGGACAAGAAGCCCCTGCGGAGCAGCTTGGCTGTGTGTCCTGCGGCATGTTTTGCAGGTGGGTTGCAGTATCTGTGTAAGCCTCCACCAGTCTGTTTTCTTGTATTCTTGTACTTGGATGAAATTATTGCACACCAGTTGTAGAATTGCTAGCAAAGAGAGTGCTGATTTATTCCCTACCACCAGCACCTTTCCCAGGATGGAATTACCCTGGATTGAGATGGAGGGAAGCTGGTAAGAGAAGCCAGGCAGCCACCACCTCTGCAGAGGTAGCTCTGTGTTTCCTGAGGGCTGCCAGATCCTACCTGCCCATACCCAAACTGGCAAATCTAAATCAGGTCCACTTGTATTTCGGTACTTCAGTGGTGGAGGAATATTTTCCCAGTAGGTGGTTTAGCTCTTGTGCCTTTTCTTTTAAGGGAGAATATTTTTAGCTTGTTTCTAAAAGCGGYTGGTTGATTTTGATGCTCTTCCCTGCTTGTGTGCTTTTAAAGCTGCCTGCATGGGTGAGTCTGGCTGCCCTTGCCTTGGAGGTTGTCAGATTTGATCCTGCCATCTTATTTGGGACTTAATTTTCCAGCTCTCTGGGCTCTGAGCTTGCTGGGCTTTCTGGTCCCTCTCTTAGGTGTCTGAAATGTGTGGCCACACTCTCCCTGGTCAGGCACCCCTTTGATCCACTTGTGCCCCTGTGCTATGTGTTTCTGTTGCAACTTGTTTCAGGTGTGGGATAAGCAGCATCAGCTGTTGCCTCTCTGCAGGTTGGCTGTTATCAGCCCCTTGGGTTGGGGCTTCAAACACCAGTGTCTCACTGAGGGTCTGTGGGTGCTCTGAGCTAGGACCACCTTGTATGAATGCAAGTCTGGGTATGCATGTGCTCTTGTGAAGGGAGCCTAGCTGGGATCGTATGTTGTCAGCACTGAGGCTTTGATGATGCAGGGACAGGTGCCCAAAATTAGCTTTGGACTTGGGTTTTACTCTGAAGCAGTCCCTTAATCAGGTGCATCTGTGGCTGATCAGGTCCATCTGCAGCCTTTTAGTTGTGACCTTTTTTGCTGCAGCCTAGGTGCCTTCAAGGTCATAGGGAGGTGTCTGCCTCCCAGGGATGGTAAAAAGCTCTAGACTTGGGGGCATTTCACAGCTGTCCTCAATTCACTTCTAGTGAGCAGGGAGTTTTGTGGTCATGCACTCAGCACCAAGGGTGATCTTGCTCAGCTCMCAGGTGGGAAGTGGGTATAACAGTGCACTCCCTGCCAGTCTTGGCTACTTATCTGCAAACTGTTTTCAGTAAGAACCATTTTCCAAGGCTCTTCCTAGGGAGAAAGTGAAGTGGTAGTAATTTAAAACCATTTTAATTTGAAGTTAGCTTTTCTACATAGGCTTTTAATGTACTTAAGATTAAGTATATATTTGCCAGTTTTGTCAATCTCACTTTGCCAAGTGTCACTGTAGAAACAGAGYATGTTTGTGCAGTGATATAACACTGATAGCAAAGCCTTGTTGGTATCTGTAGACTCTAGTATGATTAAAAACAAATAGTAAGGGAGTGGTATTTTGCAAGCAGCTTCGTCATGTTAGGTGACCATTTCTCCCCACAGTCTGTATGGAGAAACTTGTTGACACCTTTCCCTCTTGATCCTTCTGAAGGCAAACCTGGAGCTTTGCCTTCAACAAGGGGTATTTCCAGAGAAAAGCAGCTGTTTAGCCAAAGAACAGACTTTTCTGAAGCATTGTGCCCCACTCCAATGAAAAAAATTGTTTTTCTTRAGACTGCTTGAATATTCTTGCAGTCACAAGTGATTGTGGCAGCAGTCACCCAATGGCAGCTGGGCTGTGGAGACTGTCCCCATGTGCTTTCCCAGTCAGCYGCACTGGCAAGTAAAGTGTGTTTGCTCAAACTCCCTTTGTCACCCCAGAGCAGGAGCTGCCTGTGGCAGCATTTCCAAGAGCCTCTCTCACTTGGCAATCAGGGCAAGCGAGGAGCAAACACATGTTCAATTACCATGTCTCTCCTGATGGGTGGCAACCTGCAACTTGGGGACCATCCTCAGAATTGCTCGTTTCTGCTCTACGAAGCCATGCTGAAACTTTGTCTGCCCCTTKCATGAAGTGTGTGCAGTGGCATGTGGCTGGATCTCACCGTGAGCTCGGGGGGCCTGGCCCTAATAAGTGTTCCCATTTGCAAGTCCCCACCTGAACCACTTCATCCTGCTTCATCTCCTGCAATTTCTGTGCAATCATTTGGATGTATTCTCTCTGGGCAGGTTAGCAAAACCTATCACTGAAGTTTTATCTTATCTGAGTGTGTACAAGTCTATCCATTTATGAAGTCCCTTGCAAATTCAGCTGCTATAGAGGGAAAAGAGAAAGGCAAGCTCAATCTCAAACTAGCCTTCTTTACTGGACTTGCATTTTTCTTTGCGTAGCTGTGAGATATTTAGTAGATCATAATGCTTGTAACAGTTGCTAATTCGGCTGACTGTTAATGGTAGTTTTTCCTTGCCAAAGAGGTTTTTCTCAAAATTCCTTAATTCTGTTTGGGTTTTGCTTGTTTGTTTTTTTGGGAGCAGATCTTGTTTTTTTGTGTTGTTGAAATGAGTCTTTTAATTTACATGCATTGCTGCAGAAAAATCAGAGCTTTGTGTGTCAACTGGAAGAAGGGAGCAATTAAGTGACTTCTGTTGCCTAAGTCAACACATCTCTGCTTGAGTACATTAGTGGGGATTTAGTGTATTTTCAATTTGCATCTAATCAGGAGCTACTCTTTCTTTGCTCTTAATATGATGCATTGAGGTGCTCCTGTACCTAGAGTGCTGAGGCTATGGTTCCTTGTGGGTCTGGCAGTGGTGGGTCCTGCTGGTGGTGAGGTGCCAAGGGAGGGAAGATGTGGGTATCTTTTGTGTTAAAGCACTTGATACCAATTCCCCTTCCTGGCCCCAACTTGGCCTCCTCCTACAGGGCAGAGAGACATTAGACACTGGCAGAGTCTGTGCCTGCTGCTGACAATGTGACTTAGATCCACAGAGATGCGGTGTTTTGGGTGAAGGACCTGAGTTTCCCCCATCTCRTACAGGGTGGGAGGTTGTCCCACGAAGCACTGGCTGACCCTGAGTGCCTGGCTCTGGTGGAGACTGYGAGGGCTGGATGGAGGAGCTCGATGGAGCCTGATCCGTTCCCCAGGCACGTGTGGACACAGGGCAGCCTTTCCCTGTGCTGGTTGGGCCAGGCCTGYGTGGGGAGCCTGTGCGGCTGGGGCTCTGCTGGCTCTCTGCAGGAGCCTGCGGCTTCCAGAACCGTCAGTCACGCGTTGTTCACAAGCACTAACATCCAAATCGGGAATATCAAGGGGAATTACACGCCAGCATTGCTTGTCTGATCGAGAGCTTCACCTTGTGCTCTCGAGGGACGTGTCTTGTAATTTACTGCAGGGCTGAGGGAGAGATGATTTTTTCCCTCTCCGCTTTAGCGTGAGCTGGCAGCAAACTATGTGAGGCTTCTGCCGAGCACCTCGGAGCGCTTGCCCGTTTCCTCTGCTGGCAGCTAGCAGACTTCTGCTGGGCTTTGACCAAGTTTTGCAGCTGAAGCTTGAGTTTCTTCATGCTCTTTTATTTCATGTGCTGGCAGCTCTGGTTCCCTGTAGGCACCTGCCTGTGTCTGCTTTGCCCTTGGCTGCCTCCAGCCCGAGGTCTGTGGGGAAAGCGGTGGCACAGGCTGCTGCCAGGATGGGGACTGGGCTCTTCTGCTGTCCAGGCATGTGAAACATCTGGGTAAAAACTGTATTGGAGGGAAGAAGGAGCCAGAGGCTGTGGCTGTTTTGCTGCTTCTGCTCTGGGGCAAGATGGGTTGAGGAGGCCTTTTTGCTGACAACAGACAGGGGCGTCCAAGAGCTTTGGYGCCACATCCTGAGGTAAAACTCACACGAGCACTGCGAGGTGTTGTGGTCTGGTGTGTTGTAGCACTATCTCCTGGCATTGGAGAACACAGATGTCCTGTCTCTTGTGACACCGTAACCTGCCCGACGTCCTCATCGCTGCCCTTGCAGCCCTGCTCATGTGCTGGTGCTGTCCCTCATGAGGGCTGGTGGGGCTGCCTAGTGGCAGTTGGGATGCGCTGCCATTCGCCCGTCTCCTTCCCTGCTGGCCCATCTGAGCAGCAACCCATGGGCTTTGATTAAACATGTCATAAAGTGGAGCACCAGGACTGGCTTCCCCCCGAGCTCTGGTAACATGGGCTAATTGACCTTAGGAAACTGCCTTTGGCAGCCCTTTTATGCTCTTTATGGGAAAGTCTTGCAATGCAATTACCTCTTGCAATGGACCTTTTATGGGGCTATTAGTTTAATGTGGCTCAGTGAAATTTGGCCTGGGGGAATCTCAAATTCTAGAAAATTTAAGAGGAGTGTGGGGGGAATRAAAATTCTCTGTGGATGTATTTGATTTTTTGAAAAAAAAAAAAAGGAGACTTGATATGTTGAGGAATATTCATGCTGGGAAATGCTGTCATTTAAAGTACAGTTGRCTGGATGTTCCTTAGAGCTGGTGAGTGTTGTGGGTAGATTGTTGGGGCGGGTGAAAGGCCAAAAAGTCCTCTGAATGGGAAGCAGCTTCATCCCCTTCCCCCCAGTGTGGACCAGGTGAAGGTGTGTCTCCATGCTTGGATTGAAGGCCCCAGCCTGTATGTGCACTCCTCTTGTCCTTGGCCTGCACTGAGGCTGGAGGAGGGAATTTAGRGAAAGGTGTCAGGCTGATGCCAGCTCCTCAGCACCTGCATTGGATGATGGCTGTTGTCTAGGCCACAGCCTCCTGTCCTCACAGAGATGTTCACGTGGCTACTGCAGAGCGCTGGTGTGTTTGGTCACAGCTTGGGGAACCCATGGGGTGCCTTGACCTGGCATCTCTACCAATGGAAGACAGGGCATTTTCTTGGTCCTGTCTGGCTAGAGGTGATGTCTTCACAAACTCTGCTGGTTTTATTGGCCTCACTGGGTGCCCAGGAAGCAAAACCTGCTCCACTGTCCTCTGATTTGATTGTGTTGTGGTAGAAAGTGGATTTTACAGAGCTCATGTGGCAACAGAGAGAAATGGTATCTGTAAGGGCATTTTGCCCTTTCCAGCACTTTCCAGGTAAATCCCACAAGAATGGGGCCAACGTAGACCATAATGACCATGCTTAAGGGAGACCTGTATTGTCTCTTGGGCAGGCAGCTGGAAGTACAAGATTATTTTGACTTCTGCACAGTTATACCTGTGACAGATCCATGTTTAATGCACTCTTGAAAGCCTTGGCTCTAGTGCACAGATGGGAATTTGAGGCAAAGCTGATGTAGGGGCTTGGGGGGATAAAGGTTCCAGGATCCAGGCCAGGTTGCCTGCACTGGCTGTCCTGGCCCGAGGCATTTTGTTCCCTCTCTCATTTGCTCAAAAGATGCAACTTCCAGAATAGAGCCCCAGGTGATCCTGGCTGGATTGGGCTGTTACAAGAAATACTGCAAATGTAGTAAGAAGTTTTTTGAGTCACTGCTTTCCATGTGGAGTCAGCACAGCAAAAGCAATGTTTGAGTGAGATACTTACCCTCTATTTGAATCTTTTCTTCTAATACCCTTGTCAGTCTTGCAGGCAGCTGCAGTTCAAATCACCTTGCATTTTTACTTGTGATTGCTCCACCTGATATGGTGGTGAGTGTTCATATCAAGTCCATGTGTGATAGATGATTAGATTTATGCTGTACTTTGCAGTCCAGGGGTATAAATGTTTTTAAGCTGAACAAACCACTTAAATACCAGCACAGTCGTCAGCTCCCTCATCAGCATTACRGATATGGGGAGATAAAATAGCAATGGTAATTGTGGTGTTGGTGCCACTGGCAAATACGCGAACAGTTTCCCAACTGCCATGTAATGTCTCTTGAACTGTACTTAGTGTGACTTGACTCATTYAGTGCAAGAGCGATGTGGATGGTGGGAATGCCTGCTCAAGTTTCCAGATATTAGGACTTCATAGGAGTCCTATGGACTCCATAGGAGTCCTATAAGGAGGATGCTTATTTAAAAGATATTTATATAATGTCAAGGATGTTTTGGTTCAGTTGCAACAGGACCTGGTCATGCTTGTGGCCACCTCAGATGTGTGGTGTGTGTGACCCAGGGCCTGTCTGTCTGGCCTCATCCAAAGAGGTTTCTGCATGGGCAGCTGCAGAGCAGGACGAGGCTCATGGTGCTGTTACACTCCTACAGATGAGAAATGACTTGTCTGCAGAGRGACTTGCCCATTGAGGTGGTTCTTGCACAGGGGCAGAGCCTGTTTCCTCTGGGTGTTGCTTCTTTCAGTTTAACTGAAAATGGTGCTGGGAGTCCAAGAAAACCAGCAGAACCGTTGGAGATGCCCTGTTCCCCAGCAGTGCTTCATGCTGCCGACAGGAGTAGGTCTGGCTAGCAAGGCTGAGATTGTATTTCCTTCTTCCTAATTACATTTTTGCATTTATCTCCTCCAAGGCTATGTTTTTGTTTAATCTATTTTTAAAGGCAAGCTTGTTACTGGTTTAGAACGGCGGGTAGACTTTATTGTTATTTTTTCCTTAATAGAGCAGGTCTAAGGAATTTTAAAGCACTGCTTCAGCATGGAAAAGCATCTCCCCTTATGATTTAACATTGATACTGCAGCCTGGTTTATGTTGGGGAACTGCAGCAAGTGTTGCAAATGCTTAAAAGGTGATTGTGCTGGTGATGGGCACACAAGTGGCATGTGCAGGGTGCTCTTTTAGGAGATGGGATGGGAAGGGTAGCCCTCATTGCAGCTGGGCTTTCCTCTCTGCAAACCTTCCTCCCTGCCTCAGCTCTGTTGGGTCTCCTCTGTGCAAGATGCCTGGATGTCCTGCCCTAAGCTCTGGTTGAATCTAGGGAAGTACAATACTTCTCTAGTGGTAAATGCCCTTTTCCAGAGCAGCAGATTGTGGAGGTTTGTCTCTGGTTTAGTGGAAGAGCCAACAGGGAGCATTTGGGTGCAGAGAGGAGCTCACAGCCTGGTGCTCTCCCCCAGCCTACCCAGTCTGCTCCATTGGTGCCTCTGCAGCCTTCCCCTCCCTTTTAAAATTAAGGCTATTGTAGCTTTTTTAGTGTTGAGAAGCTGCCAATGAGGAATGCAATCTTGGAAGCAAACTTTCCCAGTCACTTTCTAACTTCAAGAATAAAGACAGTCTTTATGAATAAAAAAAGAATTTCATAGAAATGTTGAACGATACTACAGCTGGTTGGGAGGTTTCTGCCTGAAAGCCCTTTAGCAGAATGTGCCAACTTGTTGAAACAGAAGCACTTCAAATRCATGTGCTTATTTTAACAAAAGTTGCTGCAGGAAGGCACTTAGAAATCCAAGGTAGGTTTTCTGGCTGGGAATGGGGTGGGGAAAGGAGGCAGGGTGGCTGGGAGCAGCCTGGGTCTGGGATGTTTGTTTGTGTTGTAGGATGCTGCAGGCCAGACCGAGCWCTTGAGCCCTGTGTGCTTTGGGAAATGGCTTGGCAGAGGCAGGACATGTTGGGAAAGGAGCATCCTCTCTAGCTGCAATTGTCCCTCCTTGTCTGGTGACTGTGTGGCCTCACTCCTCATGTAGTGAAGGGCAGTGAAGGTGTCAGTCCTGGGAATCCTTGTGGGCCTTGAAGTGGGAGAGGGTGGCAGATCAGATGCAGCTGCAATGCAACCTGCTGGTTTCTAGCAAGCTGTGGTGCTTTTTAAGGCCAAGCTAGATCTGCTTGAGGAGGAGGTTGCAGGGAGAAACCCCTGGAAAGGCTTTACTGTGTTTGGGGTCAGCYGCAGGTTTCAGCTCTGGGCCTGGTAAGTGCAGCTCCAGGCAGCAGAGCCCTGTGACAAGTGCTAATTTTGAGAGATTGTTCTCTGCTCTTGGATAATTATCCACTGGTCGCAGCAGGTGTCTGAGCATGGCTAATCTGAACAGCTTGGCATTTTGCTGCTTACTAAGTAATGTTCTCTGATTTGTTAATGTTACAAAGCATTTACCCAGTACAATGAAAGTTCAAGTGTTCTCCCCTGGTTCCATCATTCCTCAGGTTTACTCCATACAGACAAGAATGAAGCACATGGGCCTCAACATTGTTTACAATTAGTAGAAATTTGTCCTTTTATCACAGCCAGCTTCCCCCATTCACAGCAGCTGTAACACCTCAGAGCAGGATTGCTGAATGCCAGCACTGGGCTCTGAGGGCCTTGAGAGAGCAAGGGGACTTGCTGAGGGCCTCTTTCTAGGAGTCACTAGGACTGAGCATTTGTCATTGTCAGATGGAAGCTGTAGGGTAGGAGGTCATGTGAGAAATCAGTGCACAGAGATGATGTTTTCCTAGCAATGTACTGCAGGAGAGAGTGCCAGAGCAAAGCTGAGCTGTTGGTGTGGGTCAGCCATATGGGAGTGCAGTTCTGGCAGGTGGAGGTTGCTCTGCCCTGATGCRGCTTCTCCCATGGGCTGTGGTGCCAAGGAGGCAGTGCCGTTTCTGTGCTCTGCTCCGAGGGCGAGACCTTGGCCAAGGCTGTGTAGCCGCTGCTCAGTGCTGCGAGTTGGCATTGTGGAGATGTTTGGGGCCGCTTCTGCGTGGAGGGAAGGAGCTCACAGTCACAGAGTGGTTGAGATTGGAAGGGATCTGTAGAGATCATCTAGTCCAAACYCCCTGTTCAAGCAGGGACACCTAGAGCATGTGGTGCAGGGTCACCCTGTGAACTCTGCCATCCAGTCCTTAATCCATCTCACTCTCCACTCATCCAATGCACACTTCTGGAGCTTTCCTATGAGGATGTTATGGGAGATAGCATCAAAAGCCTTGCTGAAGTCAAGGTAGACAACATCAATGGCTTTCCCARCCAGCCAGTCATTCCATTGTAGAAGGCCAGGATTGTCAGGTTGGTCAAACATGACTTTCCCTTGCTCCTGTGGATAGAGTCAATATTTGGACAGAGTAAAACAGCATAACTCCTGATTTGAAGGTGTTCACATGTATTTACACAAAAGGATCTAGCTGTGAGCACCCAAATTCATCTGAGAATAGCTTGTTAGTACCAGCTAGGTGCTGTAGTAATTGGTGAGCTATAAATACTGGGGGCCGAGATAATATTAAATAGGCTGTGTCATCAATTAGCTAATGGAGAAGCATATAAATGTCAGACAAAAATAACCTATAATRGCACAGTCCTTTCTTCTTACTCCCTCCCACTCTTCTTCACCCAGAAATGATCAGCTCTGGGACACCTCATTTTTTACTGTTAATAATTTAGGAGCTACAATGCTGTGCGCTGAGCAGGGTCTAGTCTGCAAAACACTTGCTTTTCCAGATCATTTCAGATTCACAAGTGTTTGTGAGAGGTACAAATGGGAATAAACAAGAGGGTTTAATGCATGGGAATTTCTCCAGCAGCAATGCTGGTGATGCTGCTTCTTGGTGGGAACTTGTTGGATTCTCTTGGCATTACTGTGATGGTAGGAGCTGCCCRATGTGCCTTGGTGCCTGTGCCGAGTGTGAGCGCAGGCTTGAGGGATGGAGGCTGCCCAGGGGAGAAACCTGGTCTCCCTCCCTGCCTCGTGTGGCCTTGTGCAGGCACGAGGCCCCTGTCCACCTTGATGCCTCAGCTGAGGGTGAGCTCTGGGGGACATCCATAACTGTGTGGCTCGAAGGACAAAAAGCAGATTTGTTCAGAACTGACTGCCAGGTTCAGAAAGGYCCAGCAGGTTTAAAAGGTCCCAGAAGAATATGGAGAAAGGAAGCTGCAGGTGGATAGACCCTCAGATAGCATTGTCATGCAGTTCTGTTCCTGAAGGATAGAGTAGCACAGCAGATTTTTGCAAAGAAATGGGAATCCAGGCACCTCACCTGGACCCCTGTCCCAGCTTTTAAAAGCCTGTTTATATTTTTTTTTGTGTATCTGAGAAATGCTCAYGATGTGAGAGGCCAAGGTGAGTGTGGTTCTGGGAACCCATTTTTCCTTAATAGCTCAGGAGCCTTTTTAGAAAAGCAGCGAGATGCATGAGCCCTGACTTTCTGTTGCTTTTTAGGTAAGTGGGTGCAGAGCAGATGCTGTTTGACTCCATGTCTCTGAAAGTCTCATCAGTGCTGCCTTTCCATGCCGTGTCTGGGAGCTTGTCCTTGAACCCAAATCCTGGTGTTTCCTCTGGGCCCGGAGTGCCATGCACAAGGTGAAACATGAATGCTTCCACTCAGACCCTGCACCATGGAATGAGAGCAGCTGCAGTTTGGTTGCTGTTGCTCTCTCCTCTGAGCAGAGAGGAGCTGAGGTTGAGCACTGAGGCACTGGCTGGAGACTTGGGCCATGTGGGTTTAGTCCTGGAGCCAGCTAGGTGTAACGTGGGGAAGGGGATATGCGCTGGCAGGCTTAGGCTCATCTTTCCACTTCTTTTTATAGCTGGCAAGAGGCAATCTCCTCTGCAGGGTGACTCAGAGAGGCTAAATTAAGCTCCTTCTCTGAATCATCCTCCCCAGCACTTGCTTTGCAACTGCCCTGCCTCTGGCAGAGCCTGTGGCAGGGCCAGGGCTGGCTGTGAGGAGCTGAGGTCCTGGTGGGCACTTGGGCATGGGAGATGCTGGCCCCTGAGGGATCTTGCTGCCTCTCCTGCAGCAAAGGGGCTGCCTTCCTTCCCACATAGATGTAACGTGGGAATCTGGAAACCTCCTGGTGCTCCTGTGCATGGGGGAGCTCATGGCTTGAGACCCACCTCCCTGCAGCTGCGAGGTGGGAGGGAGAAATGCCAAATTCCATCTGAAAGCAGAGAATGGAAACTTTCATGACATGGCTCTAGTTGATGCCAAAACTTTCTGCTGTTTTTCCAGCACATTAGGTGGAAAGYATCTTGATACCATTCAGATAAAGAAAATGCCTCACTGCAGCTCAAACAGGAATATTTCTATCTTTCAAAATTTTCAGGTCCATTTACCTCCTTTTACTACACCTGMTTTTCTACCTTTGAGGGAAGATCAGGATAGGACTTGAAGGAGACAGAAAATTTAAACCCAAACATCTTGGCCTTTAAAAGAGARGCAAAATGGTCATTGTTCCTTAGGGGCCTTCTGTTGATCTCTAGGGAAAAAATGAACTCTGTGTGTGTGTGTGTGTGTGTATCTTTTCCTGGCCATAACATGTGCCAGTGTGTGAGAAGCAACAGYGCTTGGGCTGTAGGGATTGTATCCTCTGGGGCTCTGGAAAAGCCCTTCAAGAAAGACCCTGGTTAAGCCTATGCTCTGACAGATAATCTGCACTTGTAGCAGACCACATGAAGGCAGCTTAAGCAGTAGCAGGTGTGAGGGAGAAAGCTGTGAGGGACACAAAGTGAGGATGAGGAGCGGGGGGCAACTCGCCTCCCTGCTGCTCCTTCCCATTTCTGCCTTCCAAAGCAGAGCTCCGGAGGCTGCACGTGGGGCTGATTTAACCTGTCACTGCTGGGTGCAGGAGACTGCAGTAATTAGCTTACTGCTAATTACAAATATATTTGTTTTTTTCTTCCAAAGAAATATGCATCGATCCATTTATAACAAAGTGCTGCTTGCAGAGCAATTACTTGAAATAAATTTTTTTCTTATATCAAGAATGAATCTTCTTGAATTTCAAGTCAAAATATGTCAAAGATGCCAGTCAAGAGTGATTGCTCTTTGTAATTTGAATGTTGTGAACATCCTGCAGTATGTCTGCACTGTCTTGGTTATATCAGGTGTTTATTTAAAAAAAAACAAGTGGGATTGACTTCTCAGAGTATAAAAGGCACATCTTATTTTTCTGAGGTAGTGACAACAAGAAACTCTTTGCACAGTGYTTCTGTGTAAGTACTGAGACATCCATGGATTTTTGCCTCACTTGCTGACTTCTCTCACTGACCGCGTGAACTGCTGGAGGTGACTCAAACTCCTTCCTTCTCTGGCCACAAGGAATGGGAGCTGCTGTTAATGCAGGAGCTGTTCTGGCCTGACCCCCTTGGTATTTGGGTGTCCTGCTTGTCACCTGCCTTGCTGTTAGCTGCTGAGCTGTGGSTGTTTTATATGAATCAAACATGGAGCTGGGCTGGTCTCAAAACTGGTTTGTGTGTGGTGGGTAGAAATGGCTTTCTAGTGAGTTCTCAAGGTGAAGCAGTGGTTGAAGGGAGGGAAACAAGGTTGGCCTTGATGATCTTGAAGGTCTTTTCCAGCCATAATGATTTCTAAGATGGATTTTAAGCAACAGAGGTTTATCATAGAGCTGACAAATTGCATGTCATGTGCTTAGTAATAGTGAGTGTTATTTTTTCCTTGGACATCTCAGCAAYGTTACAAGTGGGCTAATTGCGGAGGTTCCTAACCTGGTGCAAGGGCAGCCTGGGGTTGTGGCCAGCAGCCTGTCTGTGAAGGCAGGTTGCAATTCCTGATCTTCCTCTGGGCCGTGAAGCTGCCCAGCACAGGGGATGTGAGCACGAGCTCACCCAGGTTTGAGGGGCTCCTCATGTGCCTCAGGCTCTGCCCTGGGAATGCCGCTGCCCTGCGACTGGGCACCATGAAGCTGAATGCCCCTTCATTGCCAAACCTTTCCAGCAGGGCATGGCAAGATGGGCTGAATAAATTGAAATAGTCAAGTGCTTAAATGGGGATGAAATATTACTTGTGTTTATTTTAAAATACATACTGCTTTTTACAATATTTTCATGGCTCATTAAGTTGTCTCGTTTACTTTAATTTCCTTTCTAGAAACTATGATGTGCTACTCATTGCTCAAACCCAAAATAGGATTTTTATCATTGGTAATGTCTATTTAAAATATATTTGACAGATAAATACCTCTTATTTTCCCCTTCCTACCCACCCTGGGGCTTAAATTGCTCATAAACAACAACATCAACAAAAATTGTTTTGTTATTCAAATGAGCCTTCTTTCCCCCCACTGCAAAATCCTTTCTTCCCGCAAACGTTTTTTAACAATAACTGCCTAAAGCACTTAGATTTTTCTCCATAGGCAGTCATTGTGGCCCAAAGCAAACGTAATGGGAAGCCCATTTAGCTGCAACCTGTTTTGCATTCACCTGCAGTGGCGATGTGGATGCGCCCATCAAAGGCGACACGCTCTTGCACAGCATAATTGGCTAGTTTTGGTTGTACGAGAGCCTCATCCCCTGCACGGTTACAGGATCCCTTGCTCTGAGGCTGGGCAGTCACTGATGAGAGGCAGGCTGGACATTTCCACAGCACAGAGCAGCCACTGCTGCAATGGCAGTCTGTGCACGGACACTTCTGCTTTCCTACTTGCTAACTACTTGTCTGTTGCTAGAGAYGTCTTGATGTGCTCATCTGCAAGGCCACCACTCACTGAAATCCCAGTGTTTGTGTGTGTGTGCAGATGTTGAAGCCCTCACGTGCATTAGAATCATTAACTAATCAAGCTTTGTTGCAACCTACTGAGATATTATCCTCATCTGACAGACCATTAAATGAGATGTGGAGGGTTGTGACCAGCACTGAATTTTGCAGTTGACTTAGAGATAGAGCTGCAGCGTCACAAGACAGCTCCCATTCTACACCATCTGTTTAGAGGAGGGAAAAAGAAAATGGCAATGAAAACTTTTTGCTGATGAGCCCAGTTTGGTGGCCAAATAGTGTCRTGGCAGCCTGGTCAATGTGACAGGCAAGAAACCAGGAGGTGGGTGGTTTTTGCAGCAGGGGCTGAAGAGAACAGGCAGAGGGGCTGCCTGGCTTCTGGTCTGGTTCCTCTAGGGTGATGGGGAAATGCTGAGCTAGCATCATAAAGAGAAGAACCTGCTGGATGTCCCAGTCTGCCCACCTCTGAGCAGGGACTGGGAGCTGTGGTTGTCATCAGAGGTTGCTATGTGGTGCTGGGGCTTGTAGCAGAAGTCTCCTTGGGTGGCTGCAGCTGGTGCTGGATGAGGAGAACCTGAGACATGAGTGTGGATCTGTGCAGSATGTGGCTACAGAGAGGCTCTGGCAGCTGGTCCTGGCAGCAGAGTTCACCAGGTTGAACGGGATGGAGGGAGCTGTKTGCCAGGGCTGGGATTTGTCACAGCCAGTCTGCTGAGAAGGGCCCGAGTCACCACTTTCCAGCCAGCCTGAGGGTTTTTTCTGTTCAGAGGGCCCTTTGGGTAGGAAAATWTTTTTCCAACCAGTTTGGGTGGTAAATGCTGCCCATCCAGTGTGCCTCTGAGGGACAGCACTGCTCAGCTCTGATGGAAGGGCTTATCAGAGCTTTTACTGAGGTACTTAAAAGAAAATCAACCTGTGTGAACAAGCCCAGCTACAAAATACTTGAAATGCCTCAGGMTGTTTTTCTATGAACTGGATTAAGGATGGCTGCATGGACCTCTCTGCTGGTAGAACTGCACGGGTAGGAGAGCTGGCAAGTGACAACACATGGGATGGGAGTATTTTTTAAGCAATATGTCTGCTTGCAGATTGCACCTGCATCTTTCCCTTACACATCTCCAAAATCTTCTGCAATTGATTTCTTGGCAGCTGGGAGCTCTTTGAACTTGAGTCCTTGAGCTGGAGGAGAGCACGGTCAGATAAGTGCTGTCCATCGACCCAGCTGCCTTAGGARTTAGTTTAGGAGCAACAGACTTTCAAGTCCAGACCACAAAAGCACAGTAAAGGGGTCTGACAGGAGGCAAGACTGTGCTGGGAAAGCAAAGCTGGCTCTGAGGCATAGGGGTTTGCAGATGTGTGATCCTTGGGTGTTGCTGCTGCCACCAAATGGGTTTCACAGCCCAACAGGAGATTTTTTTTCTCTATGCCTCAGCTGATCCTACCACTGACCTTGTTGCCCAAATTGTCTGTGTTTTCTTAAGGGGCTGGCTGGTCTCTAATTGGTACAGGAGGGAAAAGGCAGAGCCCATGACTGCTGAAAGGGGGAAGTCTTAGAGACGTGTGGCTGGGGAAAYGGACATCTCCGGCCTCGTCCTTGCCAGCAGCCTTCTTTTAAACTGCCCCATTTCTCTTCAGTGTCTCGAATCTGGCAAGTGCAGCACCTGCCTGTCAGCCCCCAGCCTGTAATGAGTGATGTGTGTGATGAACGTGCTCAAGGTGGTGTGTGTAGCTTAATGCGATTTGAGTCTCTGAAGCCACGTGTGTCTGAAGGACATTGATGGATCTGAGTCCCAAATACCAGATTCCTGACTGCTGCTTAGCACCTCTCCACAGTTACTGAAGCATTTAAGGAAAGACAAGCCTACTGTTTACACTAGAATCATACAAAACAGGGCTTGAAAGAGCTTTGAGGGTCATCTAACTTGTACAGAATAAGTTTGACCTAAAGTGCCAGCTATATCTGACCTTAAACCACATTACAGCTGCCTGTTAAGAGCCTTGCTGAGCGCTGACCAGAATTTCATCGCCTGAACCCAGGCRGGGCCCCAGATCTATTTCACTGAAAAAAACCAAACTATTTAAAAGGATATTCTTCAAAATATAGGTGATTTTTTTCAGTGCTATGCAATGTTCGAGTTRGTGTGACTTAGGAAAAGCAATTATTTTCTTTCATGCTAAACCCTGATTGAGCTGTTCAMACCACTTGGCAAATGAATGTCTACAGTATGTAGAGTGAGCTTCTAGAAAGAACTGTAGTTTACTGCTTAGATGCTTGCCTTTGATTAAATTAGGAATATATATTGTCTTTCTCTCCTTCCAGTTCTGATGTGGGGAATGCAGGAGGCTTTGAACSCATATGTTAAATTCTTCTGACTGTCTCTAAACCTACCTTGTAATAAATATTTGAAAGTTTAACTTAAACTGCTCCAAATGGTTTCTGGATTCCCAGATGAATCACTAAATTGCCTAAAAAAGGAGCCTGAAGATGAAACAAACTCTGTAATAGCAAAGCAGACCTGAAAATTAAATATTTCAGTAATTGATAAAAGTGCCAACTTCTCAGACCTTTCATTAAAGAAAGAATCCATGTATTAAAGCCCCAGATTATCTGGGCAGCCTCTGTAGCCATAGCAATCAAAAGCAAACTATTTTCTCCCTTTTTTTCTCCATTCCAGATGGTGAAATTTTCCAAATGAGGATTCTTTTTCCTGTGGAAAYGCAGAAAGCTGATGTAGGAAGTAGATAGGGGCTAATGTCCTTGATTTTGACCAGGAAAAGTTGGGGCAGAGAACAAGGGTGATGCTTTGCTTGCAGTCTTGTCACAGAACTTGTCGTTTTCAATGTGCATCACGGTGTCACCCACAGGCTTAATGACTCACTTGTCACTTCCTAGCCCTGTGCGGGATGCCCAGACCGCAGGCAGTGGTGGGGATGCACTGGACCAGGTCACACTCCCCATCCAGAGGCCTGGACCCGCATGGGGCTGAGGGGGGGGATCCACCCACCTGGTCCCTGTACCCAGAGCATAAAGGGCTGCAGGGCACTTTGTGCTTTCTCTGTCCCCATGTCCCATGGGGGCCTGTCCATGTTGGATATGGATCAGAGCAACCTCCACAGATGGGGAGGAAATGGGGCTGCTTCACTAGACTTAGGTGCCCATGAGCTCAGCTCAGCAGTGTGGTGCCTGAGGGCTGCAAAACGTGGCCCAAAGACTTACTGCACAGTATTGTGTAGCCCCCAACAGCTTATTCTTTTTTTTTCTGTTTTTTTCCCCTTCTGGGTTTTAATTTTCCATTGCTACTTAGCTTCATAAAATAACAAGTGGCAAAAAATATGTTCTTAGAAATTCATGCCTGAGGCTAGGGCTTTTTCTAAATAGTTTTGATTCTTCAGAGAGTAGCTACTACGAAGCAAGAATTACCATAATTAACTACAGTAAACTGCCTGCCATTTGATGTCTGAGACTTAAAAGCTTCTGTTTGGATCCAGGCARTTTTGAAAAGAGGGCATCCATGGCCTAATTAAAAAGGGGAGAAGAGAACAGGAAAGACTGRTGATAAATCTAAACTAATCACAATGGGCTGACAAGAGGAAAGGTGAATGCAGCCCTCCTTTCTGGTCCAGAAATGAATAGCTTGGGAAGTCAGGGGGTTTCTTCTTGCCCCAACACAATTTCTCCTCAAGCGGATGGTTCCTCTTGCTCTGGATTTTGTAAGGGACTTTGATTGTAGGGCGTTTGGGATGAGGGCACAAAGTTTCTCTAAGTGTGCAAAGTATGCACATCCCCTTTGAGTTTCACCAGTTCTGGGGAAGTTATTCAGCTTTTTTGCAAGTGCTCCCTGAGGCGGCAGCAGCCTTGTGATGAATGTGGGTAACAACAAATATTTGGATACCAATTAACTGTGCAGTGTGATGATAACACGAATATGTTTTTAGTGAGATAGGGCTCATAGCAGTATAAATTGGGACTATAAATTGATTTCCTGGGAAGCAGGGAGGTTTATACCAGTGAAAATGCTCTCCGAGCTTATTAGTTGTTATAGTGCAGCTGCCTTCTGTGTTGTGGGGACCAAGAGCTGAGGGCAGGTCTCAAAGGGACTGTGCTGATTGCATCAGCAAGGGATGTCCTACAAGATGAGAGCTCAGATGAACGTTTGGACGAGGGAGGGTCTGACTTACCCAGGCTCAGGCTGCTCAGTTGCCTGTGAAAGGTGGGATGAGGCTGTTTTTGATCATCTCATTTTGGAAGAAGCCTGAAAAGGGAGCTGTGTGGACAGCAACCTCCAGAGGATTCCCAGTTGCTGTGATGGGTGGAATCAGTTTGTATCCTAGTGGAAAAGGGGTTTCTGTCCCCACACAGGTACAGCTGAACCTGTGGCATGTGTCCTGAGCTGAGCAGCTCTCGGGGCATCCCCAGTCACAGCCTTCKAGATCTGTTGATTCTCCCTGCTATGAGGACAGCCCATAGAGCTGGCAGGGAGCACTTCTTGAGTTGCAGTGCTGCTGCAGTAGCGTCGTTGCCCCRGGAACATGGGCAGCCTTCCCAGGAAGCGCTGTGCTGCCAAGGCGTTTGGTGCCAGCGGGACGCGGCAGGGCTGCTTTGCCGGAGCACAGGTGTGTGTTTAGGCCAGGTGCTCAGCAGTGGGAGCTGCCACCAAACATAAGGGTGCCCTGGGGCTGGGGGCCATGTGCTACCTGTTTCTAGTGTTAGCATGGAGCAAACCTACACAGTCCAGCCCTGGGGGGAACAGATGGTGTCTACTTGTGATGGGCTCCGTGGTGCCAGGCTTGGGGACGGGAGCTGCTGGAAATTGGCACCTGTATCTGATGCTGGGCTCTGCCTTGAACCTCCTGTACAATTTCCTTCAGCATCACTGCAGGCAAAGATGCCAGGAGGCAAGTGGTGCCTTTGCAACCTGCTGCCTGTCTGGCTGCAACAGAAAGAGCCAACAGAACTAGCTTGGGGGCATTTGTACTTGTAAAGTGCAATAATTAGACTTTGCCTTCTAGGACAAAGTGGAAGCAACTGTCTGTCTGTTCCCTTTAATGATGGGCAAATATTTCCCTGGTCTTTTTAATGAGTGTAACTCTGCTCATCTTCTCGAAGCCCTCATATGATGTTGGGTTTCCTATTTGTCCTTTTCTGCTATTTTTGAGTGGTGGGAGAAGCAATTTCCTTTTCTGAGGTGTACTCCCAGTTATGGCTGTCTGATATACCAGTGATCTTTGAGTTTTTGGCTCCATGAATCTCACTGTTCTATCCCAAGTCCCTGAATGAGGCTGTACCTGCAGCAATTTCCTTYTGTTGCTGTTCAGACGAATGTGTAAGATGCACAATGGGAACAGCAAGGCTTGCTTTGCTGTGAGACCCAAAGAAGCAAGGAGGGCTTGAGATGGACTTTGAGCCACTGTTGAGCTGGGGAGCCAGTGTCTGGGCTTTGGAACTTAAGGGCAACCGGGGGGATGAGAGCAGGGATCTGTGCTGACAGCATCTTGTCACCAGCAGCAAAGACCTGTGGAAGAGCAGGGCAAACAAATGGTGACCTCCTCTCCTCACCTGTGCATTGTGGTTCTGGTGATCTGCTGTTGGAGGCTTCTGCACCAGGTAGGGTGTCTCTGTGYGTGATAGCTGTGCAGTATGGAGCTGAGCCCTCCCGACCAGGCTCTGTGAGATTAGTGATCTGGATTCCCTCTAGGAAGGGTCTCTCCATGACAGGGGAGGCAGTGGGA
Organism: Nothoprocta perdicaria; assembly: GCF_003342845.1. Lineage (NCBI taxonomy): Eukaryota > Metazoa > Chordata > Aves > Tinamiformes > Tinamidae > Nothoprocta > Nothoprocta perdicaria. Next base: position 3,056,574 of record NW_020455976.1, read on the forward strand.
ACCTGTGGCTGATAATCAGGTTGGGGAAAGGAGGAGGAGAAGTAGGGGGCTAAGACTAACATTTCTGGTGGCAGAAAACTGTTAGATTAGCTGACGTGTAGCTGAAACATGCCACGACGTGGAGCAGCATTGCGAGAGCTCAATCGTATCCGTGGGTCTGCAGGCACGGTGTTTGGGCCAGCCAGTCTGTGTCAAATGCTGTGCTATAGCCCAGCACGACAGCCTTCCTGCTCTCTGCAGAATGGATACACACAGAGTTATGAATGATTTTGTTTGCAATTTCTCCCAGAAAGTCTCTCCAAGACTGTTTACATGATTGTGCCTCCTTTAACCTAATTATTCAGCAGCTCTCCCACCTGGAGCAGCAGTGTATGTTTGCCGAATCATTCTATTGCTCACAGAGCTGTTTTACCTCCCTGAGCAGCATCAGATACAGCAAGAAAAGCAGCTGTCTAGGCTACAATTGTTATAAGCTGTTATTCCCCCTTCCCATCTACCCATTGAGATGATAATTCTGTCTCAAATGCTGTGGTGTATAGACAGTATGTAAATGCTATGAAYTGTAGTGCTTCCTGTGAACTCCGCTGTGCTAATGGAAATCCCTTTTCTCCTTTCCTCTCTATCTGGGATATCTATTGCCCAGCTTGTTGGAAGTGGTCCACCAGAGTGTGCATCAGCAGCAAAAAAATTCCCAGAGCAGRGCCTGGGAGCCAGGCACAGCTGTAGCTTCCATCACAACAGGTTTGGGAGCTGGCGCTGGAGAAGGTACCTTTGGGGGAGACAGTAGAGACCCTGCATCTTTTTTTATTGGGATGGGTCAATCCCCTCTACAGAGGCCCCTGTCCTTGCAGGAAGGAAAAAAGTGGTCCCTGTGTTTGTACTTCCTYTTGGACCTGACAGATAAGCTGTCTGTTGGGAAGGCCCTTCCACAGAATTACTGATTTATTCATTTCCATCCCAGTAGCTTGTGGTGGGCAAGTGAARCAGTGAGAGTGGGTCTTGCAGAGAGATGCTGCTGCCTGGGGGTGTTGAAGGGATGGATATTTACTGGTGAAATGGTGGGCAAGCGAGGTGTACAGGCTGAAGAGGTTAGCTAGACTAAAATGTAGGGTTTTGTTGTGTGAGCTGACTTCAGTTTGACTAAATCTGAAACTTGAGGAGGAGCTGTTTTGCCACAGACGGAGCCAGGAGCGGGGCTGCCTCCTCACTGCTCTGCCAAGCACCTGTTTCTGGGCACGTTCTCCCCTGCTCCTGAGCACCTCACAGCAAAGGCTGTGCTGGAGCATCCCCTGCAGCTCCTCCCAGGGCTGYGTGTGGGTCTGCCCTGCTGTCTCCTGGCTCCTCTTCTAGTTYTAGGCATCTCCATCCCCACAGCTGCTCTCATTGCTGCTCTGTTCAGTGTCTGAAGTAGCAAGAGGAAGTGTTTGTGAACTCTGGCTGAACTGACAGCATCTCTTCATAGCGCTCCACATTTCTGCAATTATTTTTTTTAATTTTATTTTTTTTAAACAGGCTGTGTTCCCAGATTTACTGAGTTGAATGCAATTGCCTAGTTTAACTATTATGTTGCCATAGTCTGGTGGCAAGTTTATTAAGCAATAAGGGATGAAAAGCAGTGAGCTTCTGGGTGGTTACAGAGTGTGTTTGGTAGTGTTGATAAGGTCAAATGTTTGTAACTTTAATCATAAGAAATATGCGGARAGGCAGATTTTTTTTGCCTGGAAACTGATGTTTAGGAGAGAACAGCTGGGATGTTATATCCGTAGCTATCATTCCTCCAAGATCGTGGACAACCAGATATTAACTTGAGATGGAAATCTCCTGAACTAGCTCTTCTTTAATCAGAGGTCTCCAGACAGTTTGACAGAATTAATGCTGAGGGCTTTCCTTTACCTACAGAAACCCTGGAGCTTTCTGTGTCTGCAGATATGTCAGATCTTATGAAGTCCAGCAAGCTGCTCCTGGTGGCTCTGCTCATGTCTGTGGCTCATGCCTTGGCACGTGATGCTCCAGCATCCCAAGGCAAATCCTGCATGACTGGAGGGAAGCAGCATCTCCCTTAGTGCATCTCCTGGACATCTGAAATTTCTGGTGTAATATGGTTACATGCAATTGTAGATGTGTTTTCCACAGTCAATGGTGTTGCGTGTGTGCTCAGTGCAGGACACCCTGTGAGGATGTGTGCTCTGCGTGTTGAGCTTGAAAGGCCCTATCACATGGTGGAAAGTGTGGGGTTGCATCTACTGGGCAGCAGAAAATTGAGCCGATAGGAGCATTTATTCTCTTAAATATTTATTGAATATAATATTTAATTATATTCAAATATTTATTATTTGAATGCTTGTTGCATTYGAAATTATCAGTAAACTACCCCAAGATCTCCAAAAACAATTTACAGCATAATGGCCTGAATTTTCTTTACTATAATTTATCCCCTCACATCACACCTCCCTCGAAGCAGCCTTGCTCTTATGATAAAATATGAAACTCACTGCTGAGGAGCTGAAAATGAATCAGTCAAAGGAGTCTTTACTCGGAAGCTGCAGCCATGAAAGAAAAATTTAACATCTCTGGGTGTCTGTTTTGTCACTAGTCAGCACTGATGTTTGGCAAGTTACGTCACTGCAGCAAGAGTCCTAGCCTTGCACACAGCCTGGCAACCTGGGCTAACAACATATCCTAACGTAACGAGGCAATGCAGGGTGAATTAACAAATTCAGGAGGATTATGGTACTTTCTTTAGAAAGGCTAGGTGGTATTACTGCCTCCCCGTGGAGGCTATCAGAAACTGAAAGGTGGTGTCTGAGGGAAAGAAACCCTTCCAACAACGCAGAGAAGCTGCACGGGCAAGGGATCCATGCAGCTTATGTCAAAGAAACAGGAAACATCTGTCTCTGTGGGGGATGGAAGAAATAATTAATGTATCTGTGTACAACCTGGGAGATGGATAGCTGTAATTTAGCAGTGGCTGTTCAGCACTTCTCTCAGACATGACAGAGTGGCCTGCAGTGTTACCTGTTTCTTAATCTYTTCTCCACAGTTTGGAAGCGGCTGGAGTCGCTTTCTTTGGAAAGAGATCCTGTAAAGGGAAATTGTGGTGATATGTGACCATATGGGAAACCATATGTGAGGGCAACATCTGCACGAGGGCTTCATCCTTTCTTCCTCTTTCGTTCCCCTTCTCATCTTAATTGCAAAGGGTGATTGGATTAATATGCAAATCAGCTCAGCAGCTGAATTGCTGAATCAAACTCATGTGGCAGGGAAATATGAACAGAGGGGTCCTGTGGGGCGCAGAGGGGTCCTGTGGGGCGCAGAGGGGTCCTGTGGGGCGCAGAGGGGTCCTGTGGGGCGCAGAGGGGTCCTGTGGGGCGCAGAGGGGTCCTGTGGGGCGCAGAGGGGCGCTGGGTGAGCACTGCACAGGGTAAAGCCCGTGCTGCTGTAGGGAATGGTTGCTGGGAAGTTGCTCTGTGTCATCCCAGCTCTGGGAATAATACCACTTCACCAGGCTGCCCTGCAAAGACAGGGTAAGAACTTTGCTTGGAAGTAGCTGTGGTTGAAGCAGGGCTGTAGCTCATGCCTCCCAAATCCCAAAGGAATGCTGCAGAAGTGATGGCCTGAACGGACTGAGGAGCTGGGCCCTTCCCTCCTGTGCTGTGGTTCCTGGGGTGAGTGGGTTATATTTCACATTCCTTTTGAGGTTATTTGCTTGTTCTTGTCTATGTCACTGAACTGGGGGACTTGTTTCTCCTCACCCGGCATAGCCCCAAGATTTGAAATCCAGTGTGGGAGAAAGATTTACTTTAAGAATAAGAAATTTGACATTTACTGTTTTATAACTGACTCTGTTTATAGTGCTTTCTAGCTCTGTTCAACTTACTGAAACAGATTTTCATCTGGTGTAAATAATGTAACTGTTCTCTCCAGTGGAGCTCAGATGATTCACACCAGCTTGGGTTTGGTTCCACTAACCTTACCTCCCCAGTGTAATTAGCTAGAAGATAGCATTGCTCTCCTGTGCGGSTGTTTTACAGCTTTGAAACCACTGCAGCAATTTTATGTAACTTCAGAACCTAGGATGCAACACATGCAGGTGTGGGGGTGTACAGGCACCTGTATGCAAAGTGTGAATGGTGGGGTTAACTGACAGGAGAAAATACAGGGCTCCTAGAAGATCTCATGGTATGCCCTGTATTCTGATGGTGTTTCTTCTGGGCTCACCTCGCAGCCAGCTTTGCAGCCACAGCGTTTCCCCAGGTCAAAAACCCAATTTCTCATGAATACAGATGTCTGAAGTGCTCCTGGGTGCCATAAATTCTCTGTGCAAGTTGTTACTATTAGCCTCTGGCTTAGGGGTCCCCAGGGCAAGGAAGGGGAGCCGGAGGAGATGTATATGGCAGCTGAGTTGGTGGTTCAGTTCATTTTTCTTGAATGTCAAGTCACTTGGCAGGAAGGGCTATGAAACAAAAAGAGGGAGTTAATTGACAYTATTGCAAGGGATGCTTTATTGTCTTCTCATCTGGCTCTTGCATCCACCTCAGTGTCTGGTTGTTTATCGGATGGCCCTTTACTTGAAATCTGTCTCTTGCCACGTGCTAATGTGATGGCCTTGTAGTACAGTGAGGGTGAACAGTGAAACCTCCTGTGGCTGCTGCAGTGGCTCTGGCTGAGGGCCTGTGGCCCTCTCTCCATCCCAAAAAAAGATTAAAGCAGAAAAGTGATGACYCCAGTAAGCTGATCCTGTGATGCAAAGCATCCTTTTCTGGGCATCCTTCCTCCATTCTCCACTGAGGAAGGCAAAGTGGTTTTGTTGATGGATTTCATGGAATGGGACACCTGAGAGCAACAGCTATTTAAGTGCAAAGATGTCCTCTATGAAGAGATGATGTTTTTGTTTAAGCTTGCTTGGATATCACGATGACAGGTATGTAAAGCCTGTGTGGACAAATGAAGTGAAAATAACACTCAGCAAGAGGTATGCAAGCTTGGGAGGGGGATGGATCTGCAGTACAACGCAGAATCAGATTGCAGGCATCAGTCATGCTGRAAAGGTATCGACGGAGGATAAAATGCAGGTACTTACCTGCTCATTTTCTGCAGTGCTTTATTCTTCGCTTCTGTTTGGTATTTTGCGCTGAATAGAAAGATCTGTCTTCTCTCAGGCAGGGTTGCCCTTTGCAGGCCAGCTGAGCGCGTTGCTCTTTCCTCATCTCATCTAGGAAGGACTGGAACACAAAGGAGCTGGCAAGGCTGCATTTTCCAATTTAACCAACAGACAGAATCCTTTATGTTTTAACCACATCTGCTTTGGACTGATGTACCCACTCACCTGCTATGAATTTTTGACTTCATTCCTCACTGTGAGGAGTGAAAATAAATGTGAACAAACSAGGTGTGGTCAAGTGCTGCTAGCCACGTTGTCTCTGGAGGAGGTGAGGGGGATGGTCTAGTCCCTCCCCCACTGTTCTGAGCATGGCCAGCTGCTCTTCAGAAAGCAAGTAGAGGCTGCTCTGTGCCATGGAGAGCTTTGACATTTTGGATGAATAAAAATTCAATGCTCAGGAATTCCCTGGAATTTCCATGATGACTGAGGAATATCTCTTATGCCGTGGGTGACCATAGACAYATGAAGACTGGTGGTACTGGTTGCCTATGGATCCCCCAGCTGGTAGGGGTTGGACTGCTAGGGATCCAGAAGCCAGGGGAGACTGACAGAGGTGGGAATTGGGTCAGCATGGTTTATTGCTTTTCTGCATCCTGTGTGGCCACACCTCAAGCCCCTATGATCAACTTCCCCTTTCCAAACACTTATGTGGTTGAATAGCCTTGGGAGTAGAGAAAACTGGTCAGGGTGTATGGGCAAAATAGACCAAACTTGTTCTGGACCTTCTTGTGAGGATGAGGACTGATTCCTCATGCTTTCAGAAGTCACCTTTACTCCCACTAAATTTCCTTTGTATAAGGCAGAGGAACTGCTGACTGCCACTTCCTACAGATGGTGAAATGCAAATGACTCCTGCAAAGGAAAGAYGCACAGCTGTTCAGGTAACTTTCCCAAGGCCTTTAGGTGAGAAACAACAAAGAGCAGAAATCCAGAGTGATATAAAACCCAGATAAACTGAATCTGCTGCAAAGGAAATTGTGTGTATTCGTATGCATACATCTACCTCTGAATGTGCCTGCTTTCCCTGACTGTCTTTTCTATTGGATTCAACCAGAGCTGTCTGAATAATAAAAACAAACAAAAAAGTGTAAATGATTTCCTAGCCAGCAGGGACATAATTGGCAAATGATTTATCTAGAGATGATTATTTTTCTGTTGAGTTAGCCAAATTGCTGGAAAAAGGGTTTCCTATTTAACCAGTCACCTTTAGACAGGTTGGATAGTCTGGGACATGTTCCCTGGGGCTGTGAGCAGGGGAGCTGTTGTGCACTGCTGGTGAAAGGAGGTGTAAGAACAAGGTAAAAACAAGTGAGATGGCTTCATGTGCTTAATGATTCTCTGCTAAATTTCCCAATCAACATATTGAATTTTTAAATAATTTCTYGGTTTATGATCTTGCTTTACTCAAGGGAGGAAGTCTCTATAGCTGTCTGGACTGAGTTCTCTCATTAAGGTGGTTTTGCAGTAAGAGATGTAAAAAGTTCTGCACATCTTAGCACAGATTGGTTATCTTTAACATGCTCATCTGGGAAGTACCTAATTTCCTGTATTTGCTGGTCTCCTTTAAATTGAATCAAAGGTAAATAGACTCATGGGTCTTTGCTTGCTGTGTTTCCATTACACACAGCTCCTTTATGTCCAAGGAAGGCTCCCACCAACAGTGGTAACTGCAGACCAGGTTCTGCTTTGTTCTTTTCCTGCAAAAAGGGCTTCTTTCTGCTTTTCCTTAAATAGAAGGCTACAGCCACTTCTGCACCCCCTATTCCTACTGTTGTCAACTGGGGTCACATAAAACTCATTAAAGGAAGCAAAGGATGCGGGCAGGCCTGGCAGCGGCAGCTTTCTTGTGGTGCCAGCAGGCCCTCGGCCAGGTAAAGCCAAGCTCCCAGTGAGAGCTGCTCAGAGGCCTTTGGGATGTGTACGGAGGAGCTGAGTGCCAAGATGAAATATTTAAACTGCTTTGGTGTGAAGTGAGATAGGGGAGCAGCAGCCTCTTTAATCTATGTGCAGTTTTAAGACTGTGTGAATTATTGATGAGGAGGGCAGAGTGTGTCTAAAGCTCTGGCAGGTCATGAAACCTGGTGATGGACTCATTAATGGGGAGTTGTGTGGAAAGCCATGGGCAAAGGTGCTGCAGAACTTCACATATGCTGCTCTTCAGGCTGCCAGGACCTGCTACCTGTGGCTCTCCAGGTATTGTTGCAGTGTTAGTAATGGAAAGTGTGTCAGGCCATGGGATTGTGGTGCATAAGAGGAAACTTACAAAAGAATCTATTTGATCTGTCAGGAAAAAGCCCAAGAAGGTACAATAGATGAAATTCAGGACATAGTGTTTTTAATCATCTGACTGGATCACGTGTGGGACTTGGGTGAATCACTATTGCCAAGTCTTTTAACCAGGACTCAGCTGGTGGAGGAAGAGAGACTGTTGCAATGTTAGTGTGTCTGCGGCGTCAGCGAGTGCAGACTCGGAGAGGCAGCTCTGCCAAGCTGTATCCTCAAACCCACGTGCATTCACAGCCCTGCTGCCCTCAGTGGCCTGCCACAGTGCTGTGCGACCTGTGCTGTATCTGCTGTTCTGCGCCTTAGGCTTTCTCTGACCTATCTGCAAAGATCCCACATGCTGCACCCCAGGTGGTCAATTTTTCAGCCTTTGCACACTGACAAATGGGATGACAGATGATCCTTTCAACTGGTTTGATTTTTTGCCCCCCTCTTCCCCCTTTTTTTTTGTTGTCTGGAAGAGTTTTGCTTTAAGGAAGGTCTGTGGCCTCACACTTAGGTGCTGGCCCAGACTAAGCCTCATGCTTCTCTAACCCTGGGTCTCATTTCTAATTGTTAATTTTACAAAGGTAGATACTTGAGTGATGTAAATTGACATTACCCTCTTGGCTTTAGAAGGATTTACAGCAGTTGAACAATATCTCCTGATTGCTTTACGTTATCTAGTTGCATTCAAAGCACTGCAAATGTCACACCAGGGATCTCATCCCTGTCTCCTTTGGGGGCTGGACATTGGCCACTTCCTTGCCAGCCAAGGGACAATGACCTCTTCTGCAGTAAGGGTGTAGCTGGGACTGTCCTTGCTCACCTGGCCCCCCAAAGGGAGAGGAATATCTGAGAAGAGGAGGAAAAGACCTTTCCAATTTGCAAGGTAAAATAGAAGGAAAGTGGCTGGCAATGTGGAGGATGCCTCTGGGTAGAGCTCTGACTTGCCCATCCTACTGCCCCCTGGCTGGCTGGAGAATGGGGAAAGCTGGAGGCCTCCTGGAGGAAGGGCCCGTCTGGCACTGCACTGATGTGGGGACGGCTCCGTCAGCCCCTGGGCCTGCAGCTCAGGTCAGCCCATGCCTTGCCCTAAGCTCTGGGTGGAGATTAGATTGGAAAGAACTGCATCCCTCTAGGTAGGTACAGAGCTACGTTGGCTGCATCTTGATGCTTGTGCTTTCTTCTTAACCTTTTGTTGGAAAAACTTGCTTCTAAAATGCAATTGCCCCTGGCAGTGTGAAAACTGATTGCTACTCAATGTTACTTAGGAATCCAAAAGGGGATGTGTAGAACTAAATAAATTCATATTTTACTGCGCACAAAGACATCTAAGATGCTTTGGTTCTGTCCTCATGTAAACAGTAATTGAGTTGTTCCTTTGGCTTGCTTTGGTATATTACTTGAAACAAATAAGTCTTCCCTTGAATGATCTGTTTCCCAAAATCCTGAGAGCAGTGTGCTTGGTGGAGGTGGGGAGAGGGGTGTGTGAGGGTTTGGGACTATAATTTGGGCAGGGAAAGCAGTGGGGAAGAACAAATGAATTCTGACATTGTAAGCAAAGAGGAGGCAGTGGAGAGTGTGGCTTCAGCTGGCAGCCGTTACATTAACAGCTTGGGTATTTCAGTAATCAATTTAAAGTTGACTTTATCATGCATGCAAAAAGCTCAGCTCTTCAAGGTATGTGGTTATAGCTCAAAGCAGTTGAAAGTCAAGAGAGATTAAGATGAAGTGTAAGAAGAATGTATTAATGCTATCTTTTCCAACCTCAGAGAAAGTGATAGTGGGAGTAGATTTCTGTTGCTCATGATCCCAAATTCTGTTCAACTAGGAGCAGAAAGAGTTGCCTGTCACTTCTTTTCTGTAGAAAGCCCCCTCTGCATCTATCACTGGAAACTGGACCACACCTGGACTCCTGTATCTCTCAGTAGTGCCTGGCTCTCCAGGCACGTGAAGTGTGTGTCTGGCCATTTGCTTTCCCTGCCAGCTGAACAAACTGGGCTGCAATGGACAGCCCTGCAGCATGAGCTTGTTCTCCTGCTCAGCTTTGCACATTCTTCTACCTTGAGAAGAGCCTGCTCGTGGGAGTGATTGAGGCTTCATCCAGGGGCAGGAGTAGTGCTCTGAACTCCAAACCTCTGCTGAGGGTGGCTGCAGTTATGGTGTGGATAGGAAATGTGTGGAGTGTTTTGGTTTCCTTTTTTTCTGTGCCTGTATGCACCTTTTCTCTCTGAACCTGGACTTAGCCTGATCCTTTCACTAGCAAGATGGTGAGAAAACAGCTCTTAGAGACAAAATGACTGAAAAGCCACCCAAACCCCCATTCCTTCCCTTTGTCAGTAAGAAAATATACAACACTCTTGCTATCACTYCATAGTCATCTGTGTCATTGTCATTTTGTTCCCTTTCTTTCAGCAGATCAGAGCACCATACACATTTGACTTCCTTCTCCCCAAATCTAATGATCTAGGAGATATGTTTGGAAAGGATGAAAATGCTGAATGCAGTTAACATGGACAGGGGACAAGGAAGGATGTGAGCACACACATAAAGTGCATGCTAGGGAATGGTTAAAAACAGGCCACAAAGATGCTGAGAGCAGTGGCATAAAAGCAGGCAAAAGCAAAGGTATAGGCTAGAAAGAATTGAAGTTGCCTTGGAGAGAGAACAAGCTGTGGGTCATCTCCCCAAAGGAAATGATGTTCAACATTGCAAAAAGCAAACTGGATGAGGCAGTTAGAAATAGCTCTAAGGACTAATCTTCTTCCAGCAACATGATGGTTTAATGACCTAATTGGTCCTTTGGTCTCATGCCTACTGTTCTGTGAGTAGCTGTTTCCAGTCATTACAAGTAAGGTTTATCCAATGGAGCAGCCTTACCAGAAATATTCATCTGCATTCAGTGATCTGGTCCACTTTTCAGACCTCTTGGGGGTGAGAAAGCATCGATGTTGTAGGAGATGGAATGAATGTGGGACTCATTGTTCCAACCTTCCAATCTTGCCTTCTGATTTCTCTGTAATGCCCAGTGTGGTTTCCTTCTTTGTCAGTCAGGGTGTTCTTCTGAGATGTGGCCCAAAGCAAACTGCTCTTAAAAAAATGGTGTGATTTGGTGTAACTCCTATTGTCATATGTTAGCTGGGTCATGCCAACTCTTTCTGCATGTTGCACGGTGCCTTGTCGAGGCAGACAGGTTAAGATCTCATGGCTTTTGACTACCTGCTGATGTAAAACAGATGAATATTTGTGGCCTCCTTCTCTCCCCATGAACTCTGTAAATCACAACTTCTGAGTTTCCGAAGCTGCCTTGCTTTGAGTGTCTCATCTAGGAATGACGTGTGACTAGGGAAAAGAGGTGGCCACTTTTTTAGTGCATTCTGTGTCCTGGAGGAAACTTCAGGATGTTCTGCCATGTGACCAGAGCTACCGTGCACTGGAAGAACACTGACATGGTTGGAGCTAAATGCTGCAAGACAGAAACATGACTGGTACTTGCACCTATCTCATTTCATCCCAGGAATTATGAAGGGCATCCTTTCTTCCTGTTCTCCTTGACTGTTTTCYGTTCCCCATGCTCCTTTCCATACCATTTGGGATGTGTGGATCATTGCTGCATCTATCATGATGCTCAAATCAAGTTCTCAACTGTAGTTTCCTTGTCATTCTTTTCCCTTTCTACATCTGCTTGCAAAACAGCCTGGCAATAGATGAAACTTTAAATACATTAGACATGCATTTGCATTTGAAGGAGGAAATAAAATATGCATGACTTGTCCTAATTCACACTCCCAGACTGGTTCCAGGTTGTCTGTCATTGCCCTTCTGCAACTGGAATTTGACTTTTAAAACAATTCTAATCATTGTATTTTTTTCAGATTTAAGTGGTGGGGTTCCTAGGGCATTCAGCAAAAGCTTCTTCATCTGATAAAGGTGATCTCTAAATTTCATAATTTTTCAGAGACTTCAGTCCAGTCTCTGTGAGCTGCTGAGCATCAACCCCCTACACTGGGGGGTGCCAAAGGCTCAGCTCTGAGGTTGGTTCCAGTATGTCCTGTATGCCCCAGTCTTCTATGATTTTCCATATTTTCTTAAATGCACTGATTATGGCTGTCTGTTCCCTTGGAGCTTCTCAGCAGATGTGCATTTACTGCTGCTTACTTGGCTAACACAACCTTGACAAATGTCACCTGAAGCTGCAGCTCCTGTAGCTCCCTTTGTATTTTTCTCTTCATTATTTCAGTGCTTGCATGTTCTGTTCAGTATTAACTAGTTGTAAAATTACCAGGGGGAACCACAGTGAAGGAGGACCATGGATCTTCTGTCTGTAGTTCAGGCTGAACTTGAGAGTTTGGGCACTCAGGGCACAAATTTTGGACTGAAAGGAGATTTTTGCAGTCTGCATTCCTGGCTTATTCAGAGCACTGACCACTCATAGGCATGTGACTGCACCTGTAAAGGCCATGCAGATGCAGGGCTTGGAGCTGAGACAGTAATAGAATTTATTAATAGAGCTTAGTGGTAAAGGAAGGTAATGCTATTGAATGAGTATCAATATTAAGTACTGAAATATTAGAGAAACAGCATCCTAGTATTTGCTGAAAGAGCTGCTCTGAAGTTACTTGGAGGGGAATGGTATATGGTCCTGGATGGGGTGAGCAGCCCCTGTGTGTTATCTCCAAGTAACCGGGAGGGAAATTATGCCTGRGAAAGAAGGGAATCCTTGGTGAGAATGGGAAGGGGAGGAAAAACTACATCATAAGTTAGGAAAAGTTCTGGACACCCAGTTATTTTGTGTCTTTATTCAGTCCTTTCTTCAGCTGCTAAAACTAAGAAATAGGAAGGTTTTTCAAAAGATCCTCATTGCAAATCAGAAGGGAAATATCCACTGTGTTTTCTTTGACCACCGCCATGTGATGAAAGCCCTTTGGAATAGCAGGTCTGCTCTTCAGCCAAAGAAAATTCTCACTGTGTTGGATACTTACGTGTGTCCCATCGTCAGAACAAAATTGCTAGTATATGATTTAGGTATCAAACCAGCACAGTAACATGAGCTAAGCCWTGCAATGTACCTTTTGAATAGAGACCTCACCTTAGGCTAAAGTGCTTTTTACCCCTGACCAACCTGTTTACTGAAGTTACTCCAGCTGTTCTCCCAAATGCACCTTCTGTGCTGCTGCTGTGATGCCTGAGCACAGGGAGGGCATCTTTCCATGCCCAGCCACTGTACAGCCACTAGAATGCAACAGTATTAATCAGATGTCACCAAGCTGAGAACTTGTGAAACTAGGAGATGGCAGGAGGTAACAGAAAGGTCTCTCTGCAGATGATGCAGTTGATGTGAATGTAACAATTGAGGGGTTAATATTTTCTTAGAATCTCATAGCAGGTTTGTGGCACTCCCATGTGAATTCTGCTAACGTCTGTGCCAGGGCTTAGTGAGCAGGATGGGGGAAATGGGACATGCAGAGACRAAGTTAGAGTTGCAAGACTAGAAAAGGTGAGAGGGCTTGATAGCGAAGTGACTGTGCTTTGCCCCACTGCTGTATTTTGGTGCTATCACAACAGCTAAAGGCTGTTCATCATATGTGGGAGCTATGTTCTTAAGCTTGTTGGCACCCCCTYGCCTCTGTGAAGGTGCTGCCTGTTGGGCACAGCCAAGTACAGACCATCTTCRAGCTGCATAAGTTAACATCACAAGGTTACTGATACATGAGATGCAGGCAGATGGTATGAGTAACTACTGTCTGGATAAGTGCTATTGATTAACAATGTTAAGTGAAAAATCTACCTATTTTCTGGCAGCTAGCTGGCAGGTTCAACAGCTGAACTGTCCTATGAATAAACCTGGGGGACTTTGGGACACAGAAACATTAATTTGGCCCTGTGAACTCCTTGTAGGAATGAACTTCTTAACTGAGCACGCATTCTTAGTATCTGTCAGTGATGAGATTGTTTTGAAGTTTCCCAGATGTATTTCCCAATGACCTTGCCATAGCTAGCCTTGAAAAAGGGTTGTGATGTACTTGGAGTTGGCATGATGTTTCTCATGATCCTAAGAGTGCCTATTAAAAAAAGCCATATTAAAAATCAATTTTCTCCTTGCAGGTCTTGACCAATTTTGTAACACATAATAAGATGAGCAGTCTGGATCTGGCAGTGAAAAGAGCAGATGCCAAGCTGTAATTTCCCTTACCAGAAGATGCTGTGGAGCTACTTTGTTTCTCAGAGCAAAGAATCTGTATTATTAATGGGAGGACAGTTAAAACCGGAGTCCTGGGAGTAGGTATCATAGAAGATCTGTACTGTATGGAGGACAGTAGGTAGCGACGCATCTGGCTAGACAGGAGAGAGAAGTACTTAGAGCAAAGAGTTTTCCTTTGCCTTAACTGGGCRGGGGAGATGGCTGGAGTACCACATCCCCCTCTGCCCAGAGGAGGTGTTTCTGTCTGGAAACTCTTGTATTTTGGTGAGCCGGAGTCCTGGAAGATGTCAGGGCAGAGCTGGCAATGCCCATTCGTGCACAGAGAGCAGCTCAGGGCCCTGGCTGGGTCTTTCACCTAGTTCTCAGCTGAACGAAGATTCAAGGAGTTGAACAAAGAAATCAATGCTCTTAGTGTTGACATTTATTTGCGCATGGGGAAATATTTCCTTAGCAATATCCTGGTCCTGTTACCAGCTCTTCCCTTGTCAGGGTCAGAATCCAACCAACTACTCAAACAGCCAAACCTCCTGAACACACATTCTGTTAGGTACAGATATGCCTTGCTTTTAAAGAGGCTGCAGGCTGGTGCGGGGCTGCAGGGGTACATTCATGCCTGAATTCAGATTTATACCCCTGTCTGAGCAAGACCTAACTCATCTAAATGATCTTCAGCCTTGTCCCTATTCTGGCCAGCTCTTGTCCTCTTATAAGAATTAAAGTTGTTAAGTACTGGGTCACAACTAACCTTTTTCTGGAGGCTGCACAGAGATAATATTGCTTTATCTGTGCCATCAGATTTGTTCTCCTCCATTAACTGATAGGCTTATGCTTTCCTTTACCTTCCTCTTTTAATGTATTTATGGAGTCTTTTTGTTGCCTTTTATGTCCTTGTTAGTTGTAACTTGTCTTCTGCGTTAGCCATTCTGATTTATCCTTGCATGTTTGTGGTGTTCATTTGTACTCTTGGTTGCTTGTCCTTGTTCTTTCTTTTTATATAGTTTCTTTTTGATTACCTGCTTTTCAAAGTTCTTGTAACCATATTGGTTTCAAGCTACGTTCACTCTTTCCTTTGCACTGGGATAGGCAGCTGTTGTGCTTTTGATGGTCCCTTTCAGCACTAGCAGATCTCCTGTATTTCTCTCTACCTTAGATTATTTTCCCAAGAGACCATGCCTTGCATTTTCAATGTGTTAAATTCTGTTTTTCTCTTGTTTTTTTCCTTCATATCCATTGTCCTCATTCTCCTGCTACCCTGTCATTTCCTCTCTTAATCATTTCTATTCTCATTGTCTTCCACTTTTCAACTTTTTGATTCTAACAGGAAGAAACTTAAATCTAATCTGCCCACCTTCTTTGTCTCCTTTTTCACTGTTTGAAACAGACTTGACACTATCACAAGGAACTTGGACTGTATCCTGTTTTATTCTTCTGAGTAAATCAAGCTCTCAGGGCAGCTTATTTCTGTTTAGGAAACAGTCATATATGAGTTTMTTTTTTGGATTACTCTCGTCTACCCATATTCTCTAGAACAAGAGATCTTGAACAGAAACGGCCATTTCTTCTCTTTCTGCACTTGAAGCAGGTGTTGATGTGAACTGCAGCACTCCTTGCCCTTTTCTATGTTGTCCTTCCTTTGCATATGTAGCTTTCCTGTGTATTTTCTGTGTGGGTTCATTTCTGAGGTCACTTTAAGGATGGAAAGGCTCCAAATTAGCAGACTGAATAAGTGAAAGCAAAATAGGATTCCATACAATATGTTCCCAGAAATTGCTTTTCCCATCACAGTGAGCTTTGAGCTACATCTTCACTCATTATTAAGAATCAATGTGAAAGCTAAATGGCCTATTAGAGTTTTACTTTGAAACACAGACTTCTCTCCCCACTACCTAACATCCGTTATCAAGGAGTGTATTTGCCCTGCAGTTTGAGACCTCTGTGACAACTTGTTTGTCGAGAACAGAGCTGCCTGGCTAGATAACTCCAGGAATCCAGAGACTTTATCAGCTCTCATCTGAGAGTCTCCCCTGCAGTCTCTCCATCCCCTTCTTGTCTCCTTGTCTCTTTGGCTTGTCTTAYCTTAACCCTGGTGTCACTAGTTTAGCAACAGGAGCAGGTTATCAAGATGTTTGTGTAGATTTTTATTTGGAGCTTATGCACAGTTTAAAAAAAAAATAGAGATGCAGAGTAACAATAATAAGGCATTGGACTGAATCTCTGATTCTTGTACTAGTTGATGAGTGCCATTTATCAGCATTTGACTTTAGGAAAGTATTTACCTATATAAGACCCGAAAGTGTTATTGTAACATCTGGAGCTTTATCACTGTAACAGAAATATCTGCAGTTCCCTCTTGGTAGCAAGAGTAAGGTGGAACGGTGACAATGGGTAGAATGCTGCACATCCCATTAATTAGTTACAAATTAGTTAAAATGAGGGAGGTGAGATGCTCAAATGTGGCCCGAAAGTCTCTTATTGCTCTATACACTGTGCTGAAAGCTGGTGTTGTGCTTCATTTTTCCAGAGTTAAAGCATTTTCAAAATGTTTCTAGTGGAAGGGAAAACCTGGCAGCAAAATTCACTCAGGCCTGGACGGTTTATATTCCACACTGCTTTTCGTTTCTGATTCTCGTCTAAGATTGTTTCAATTTGTAAATCATTTGTCAAAAAGCAAAGGAAAACCATAGTGTTCTATTCTTTGCTCCAAATAAAATTTTACAGAGTTGTCTAGGCAAGACACACAGTTGCATTTCTAGGTATGTAAACATTTTTTATACTTCATAATTTTAATCACCAAATAAATACATAAATGCTTGTTTTCAGTGCTGATGATTGCAGTGCTTTTACAACAGCAGAACACTTAAATCAGCAATTTGCTCTTTCTAGAGAATTTGAGAAAAATCTGTTTATATGTCCTGTGCTCCTGTTTCTTGGTATTTAATTGCAAGTCATGAAGCAGCCTGAATGTTAGCTTAGCTAGATAAGTGGTTTGGCTTTCCTTTATCTGGAGGTGGGGAAAAAAGGCTTTGTTTAAAGGGCTGTATGGAAGAGATTGGAAGTATGATTTCTAATGGGCTCAAAAGTCAGAGTGACTAAAAGCTGGGTCTGCCAGTTATTTTTGATGCAATTCTTTTTGACAGTCAGCCTCGAGAGTTTTTGGAGTTCCTCAGTCCTAAGTCTTAAATTCTCATTTGACCCTGCTGCAGTCGCACTGGCTTTGGATGGTCTCTAAAAAGGCTTTTGTTTCAAGTAAGAAGTTTCCATCATAAAAAGCTTAGCAAGTCRTTGCTGTTCAAGACGAACATTTGATAATCAAATGACAAACAATCAAATGATTGATGGTTTCAGTTAGTGCAGGGCTGATGACTACCAGCCTGGGGTAAGAATTGTAGGCTAAAGTTTCTGCTCTGTTCAAGAACTAATCCATCACCAAAGTCAGAGATGTTCAAAGGTACTCAACTGCACCACACCAAAGAAGGATTAGGAATACAAGAGTTTGATCTGGATACCACAGTTAYATAAGTTCCTACTTGTCAAAGGGGTACATAAATACCACTTTCTAGTGGAGGCAGGAACATTAAAGTTTCTTTATTACTAAAGAACTGAGTCAACATAAGCTATGGAGAGATAAGAGATCAAATGATGGAATGAATTGGCATCAATAAGTTCATATGAGTACTCTAATTCATATATGAAGTGGCCTTGTATTAGAAAAAAGAGTGGTAGGGCTTGAAAAACTTCCAGAAAAGGATGTCCGCTTGGGAGTTTGACCTCAGTTTCTGTGTGCTGCCTCCATACCATTTGCTGCTTCATCTCATCTTTTCCGAACATTTCCATGATGGATAAGGGCCACAGTTAAACCTCGTACTCAATTATGTGAACATAGTCCTTCGGCTTAGGTTTTCCTTGCAGATACTGATGACAACAAATGCAGATTCTGGTCTTCACAAAAGTAGTCAGTTCCTCTCTGGAAACATCCTTGCCTGAAGACTTGCTCCTCCCAGCAGTGCTATTTAGGTCTGCACCCAATTAAGAAGAATGATTTGCATCACATCATATTCAGATGTGCCTCGTGTTGATGCCACCCTGATGGGAGGTGTTGAGTCTCACACGACTGTTTTACACCATCTCAGTGGGGCTGCACACCTCCTAGGCTGAGGACTGCAAGGCATGTGCACTGGCTCATCCATAGAGATTAATTAATGGTGAATTAGTCTTTGTGTCGCCTTCTCTACACGCACTGAGTTTTAATGTAAGCATGAAAACAAACACTGTTTTCACATGCAGCCGAGGTCAGCATTCAGCTCCTAAGGAAATAACTTGTAGTGTTAGTGGAGATTTACTACAGAGCTTTGTATCATCACATGAAGTGTAAGCCTGCCTTCTGTGTTGAACAAGATAACAACCAGCCATCCAGGGATCTTTAACCTCTGGAGCTGACAGCATGAGAATGAAAACAGGGAAGCCTTTCTCTTAGAGTAAAGGGATCAGAGGAGACCTGTGTAATTACTAGCCATTAAGTAAAGTACATTCCTACATCTTCAAATGCCAAGGCACGTGTATAATTAGCTGATAAACTGCAAATGAATAATTACCCTGTGGAGGAAGGCAGAAAAGGGAAGGGCTGTTTTCATCCTCTTTGTCCTCATACAGGGAAGAGCAGTATCTAAATTTCTTCTTTTAGATAAAAAACTTGGTTTCTCTTTGCTTCTGAATGACACTGAATTTCTGAGTTGGGAGAAGGAGTTTCACTGATGGCTCTGGAATCTGGTGCTTTATGAGCTATTCATGAGGTTTTTTTGTAGTTTGGAGATTGATGGTGGCTGTGACTTATTTTGCTTGTGTCCCACACAGGTAGTGGAGGGGAATGAAAGGGAAGCTGCTGTGAGCTCTGGGCCCTGAGGGGTGTCTGCAAGAATGGAGTCAGGGTCTGCATCTTTGGCTCCTTGTTGGTGCAATGCTGCTCATAGGAAAAATATACTGATTTATTGCACCTGGAATCTGGTGTGGACTCTCACTCAGTCGACCATTTCGAAGTGCTGTCTCAAATGGAACATAATAGAACTCTCTTAATTCTTCTTTCATTATAGTCTAAGCAGTGCTAGACAATCTCACATTCTCTGTGATATAAGAGTCTTTCGAAGGATGTTTTCTTTAGCTCAGATGCATCATAACTTAGATGCCTATATGGGCCTCTCACATTTTCATAATTACTGAATCTTTAAAAAATCTTCTCTCTAGATATGTGAATGTTTCTAGGCTTGGCAGCAGTAAGAATGGAGCAAATAAAAATAGTCACAGAGGACCAAAATCAGATTTGCTTCTAACTCCTCAATTCAGGAATTTCGAAATCCACCATTGGTAGATTTTATTTGTCCTGAGTATTTCCAAACCCCACCACATTTATAAATGGAAGCCCATGCCTAAAAATCTGAAGCATATTTATCTTTTCTTGTTCAAAGAGTGGGCTGCTTAATGGAATTATGGTTGCTTGCAGTATGTTACTTGTCCTTTAGACTTCTTCTGGTCCTGAAAAATTTGGAGAGAGCTCTTTGACTAACTAGAAAGACAAATTTAGAGTACAAATTTCATTGAAGCCTCTTTCTGTTCTCTCTAATTGGTAGCTTTAAATGCTATTTGAGAAAATTTGTAATTCAATATACCGTAGCAGCTAACGAGGGTGGGTAGTGGTGCTTATATTTTCCAAATCAGTTCACCCATTTCTTATTAAAGCAGCTTTTTGAATTATGAAGCTTGCAATTACTTCTAAATATAACACTTGAAGTAAAGTGTATATATCTTTCTAAAGTTTGAACACAGAAAATGATTCATGACCATACACTAGCAAAGATGTGTTTTAGCATTATAGTAACTTATACTTTGGAAGAAATATACTGATGTGCTGGCAGTGACTTTAGAATTTGCTTCTTTAATAGGTATGCACATGAAAATGATTTCATATGCATAAGCTTTTCCTCTCAAATAATCCTACCACATTTTACAGATGAATGTACTAGCTAGAGCTAGTGAAAAATCAAACATTAGAATGTAACTGAGAAGTGCTTCATTTTTGAARACTTACAGGTTTTGAAAATCCTGCAAGACTGTTCAGCAATTGTATTAGAAAAAAGGTGTTTTCAGTAGCTTGTATAAAAGTATTCCCATTCCAAAAATATTTTTTTTAAAAAGGCTTTCATCAAAAAATGTGTTAAACTCCTTTTTCAGAGTTATACTCGCCAAGATCTGAAACAAATCTGACGGTGCCAGATTTTGGCACCAGTTGAACAGGGACTCCAACCCACTGATCAGCTCCGGGAATGAATGCTGTAACAAGTCAAACTTTAAGGAAACGCAGGAGAACTCTGTGAGGTTAAAATATGGCTGGGAGAGGACAGCCTAGGCCCTGCTCTTTCAGTCATTACACTGGTCTTAGGATTATCAGCATTAGTGATCCTGATTTTTAGTGCTCTTTCAAAAGGCAGTGTCTGGAATTCACGATGGAATTCCTGTCTCCTGCTGAACAGTTGGTTTACTGAGTTAAATTGCATTTAAAATTGCATCTCTAGCATTGCTAAAAACAGCTCTCATTGGAGTTAGTGGGTAGCTTCTAGTTGGAGCTGCTTGGGTAATTTCTGCATCTCATTACATTTTTAGAAATTTTAGAATTTGTGCTTTGAAAACTTTCTGGATKTTCTTTTGTTACCCTTTTCCAGTTCAGATAGGTGACTCGGTGGGAGGAGGTGAATGTAATAGGAACTGAGAAAGCAAACCACAGCAGTGCGTGTGGCCAGAGGCTTTGGGGGATGTCAGCTCAAATGCTTCAGGTACCACAGGGATGTTGGCTTCATTTTCCCGCCTATACGGTGTACTCATGAGAAGGTAGCTTCCATGTCTATTTTTGAGAYGTATTTTGGTGGTGTTCCCTTTGTGTGAAGAATTGGGCAGTCTTTAGACCAGGAGGTGGAAGGGATGTGTTCTGTAGGCGAGGAGTATTTATCTCCCCCCCCCAAAAAAAAAAAAGGGTCCAGCTCTGTATCACTCAGCAGTGACTTCAGCACAGCTTTCTCACAGCGTGCCCAAGTTGGGGAATGAGAGATTCTGGGTTGTGTGCACTGCCATCTTTAGATGCTGATCAGAAATCTCAGCCTTGTCAAGRTGCCATCATAATTTTTCTGACAAGAAAGAGTTTTTATTTTGTGATGAATTGACAGTTTTGCATGAAATAGAGCATTTCACTCAAATTCTTGCCCTGTTCCAGTTCTGACCCTGCATAGCTTGTGAGATCTGATTCAATCAAAGTACATACTAATGTGACTGTAAGCACAATACACTCTGTCAGAGACAAACCTTAAAGTATGAAAAGGAAATGAAATTTGTTCTCTTCTCAGTAGGCTGCCTGGAACACTTTAGTATGTAAAACAAGACATTGTTCATAGCTATTCCTTGGCCTCAGGGTACCAGCTCCTAAGTTCTGGAAGCCTTTGGAGACACGGCATGGCAGTCTTTGAATAGAGACCCATCCTTAAATTTCTTAGCCYGTGTCCCTCCTCCTTCTCATTTTCCTTTGACATGTAAAAGGAGGACGAAATCTAAGAATCAAATTCACTAGGACCAGAGAGGAATTAATGGGAGAAAGTTTTACTGAAAAACCTTTTTGCGGCTTTTTGAAGTGTATCCAATTACCACTGAAAATACTTAGTCTTCCTCAAGAGTAATTAAATTATTTTCTGTGTTGGTGTTTAATATGGAAGAAGCCACTTGGATCTTAGAGTAAGTGGAATAGAACTAAGGTGGTAGGACACTGAAAGTTTTCCAAGTTAAGGACAGGCTCTTGGTTGGTGCAGAGGCATTTTCATTTCAGCAGCACTACACTGAGAAGCATCAGGGAAGTGATATTTCTGTGTTGTTTATTTAAGTATTTATTAAGGCAATTTCAGTTATTGCACTGGTGAATACCTGAGYGGATTACAGTGAATGACTATAAAGCAGCATCTGTTATTTGCCCCCAGGCTGATGCCTGTAAGTGAAGGACTCGTGTGGTCACTCTTGAAGCCTCTGTAGTTCTCGTTCTGAACACGATGCTGTTTTGGCTTTTGTTTGATGCCATGTAGGTATCTCCATGTACTGGTTTCTCTGAGCTGTGATCTGAACTCCATGTACCTACCTCAAGTGTTCAGTGCACATCTGCATCAGGTCTTCAGGGTACTGTCTGCTAGGTGCTTTCAGTCTTCATTGGGCAATTTCCTTTGCTTGGTTAATGTTAAAAGCTTTGTGGCTGACTAATTACAGACTGTTTAGTCCCTGTTTGAATGTTTCATCCCACATCTCAATCATAACTGAATCTCTTAAGGCTTAACTTTTAACAATTATTATAGTTGCTTTTCAGTTTGAGGTCAGTTGCACRCTTCTGTGCCTTATCTTGGTTTGTGTTCTCCATTTACAACACATGCCTTCCATGCCTTGTGCACATGARCATACCTACTGTGCAGTTTTGTCAATGCTTCTGTACTGTAGCTTCATGTTTAGCTTCCTTGTCTGAGTTCACAATGGGGAAAAAAAAAGCAACAGGACTGTATGTTTACAATATTAGTCAAGCTCTCAATCYTTATAAGCCACTGAAATGATCTTATAAAACAATAAAAGGAGGAGAGGGTTGAGGAAAGGATATCTTCAAGGTTGAGGATTAAGTGTGCTGAACTCTGACACTTATTTGTAAGGAAATATTCTGTTTCAAGACACCTGATTTTGTTGAAAGTATGAAATGCTGGAAACCTCACAGCAGGACCAGTTCTTTAAAGTTCTCATCTAACTTTGCAGTTTAAGTTCTTTGAAACTAGGTCTGTTTTGAAATCATTTGAACAATGTGATTTCTATTGCTCTGATTCATATTAAGACAAATATAGATCTTAAGATATTAAGACCAAAATAGGATTGGTTTATGACTATCAAAGTGGTCATCACTGAAGACAGAGAAATGGTTCAGGCAAGGTCTTTGGTGGGGCTTTTGGAATTTTTTTTTGATTATCTTGAACTCTGTCTTGTGATGTGAAAAGTTTGGAGTATTTGCTTCATCTCCACTTAGATCCTTGCTCACTCATGTTGAGGCAAGGCTAATATTAAAAGGTATGTTGCTGGAACATATTATGTTTAGATGTTTACTGGCATAGAAGATGCAATATGTGTCATTCACATTAGACTGTTAAATCTGTGTCTAAATTTTAGTGCGACTTAGTTTACAGTGGTTTAAGAGATTTTAGATACAGAAAGCAGAGATGAAAGAACATTAGTACCTTAAAGAGTAAGTGGGTTAACTCATGCTTCTCCCTGCAGCATGACCTTTCCTTGCAGCTGGGGCTATATCTACCTGGCAGCTTTGATTATCCTGGACATCTATTGTTGACACATTTCCTGAGCCGTTTATTGCTGAGGAGAACTTTGCACCATTCTGAAACATACAGAGGAGACTTCATGCTGGAAGACCTCTTTTTAGAAAGCCATACAGCTTGATTTATGCTTAACTTTCTCAAGGACTCATAGGTAGTCTCAGTCCATGGTGCATGAGAATCATAGAGTACATGAGAATTTTGGAGGTTACAGCCAAAAGAAATTAGGGAGTTAACTTGAACATGGACTGATTGAAGTCATATAAATAACACAAAATGAAAGCATTTGAAAATCTCCAGGAAAAATGTAGAAACTGGTTAATGAAAAAATAAGCAGAGACTTCAATAGCTCCTGCTGTTGCATATTCACTATAAGTGTATAAATGCACTTTACAAGCCCGTGTCCTTGCAACAAGTCCCATTACCCACTTCTCTTCATGGCCTCCCATGGCTCTTCCTGGGGCTTGGTAAGAGTCCAGCTGGTGCTTGAATCCTTCTGAGAAATGACAGTGTTTTTGTATCCACTGGCTTTTGAGTGCTGTTAATGGTCAGAGAGTGAGGAGTAAAGGGCAGAATGGTGGGGGAGGGTGCAGAGCYGGTAGGAGATGTCTTTCACCTCCTGTTCCTGAGGCTGCCTTAATTAAAGCATAAAGGGTAAGCACTTCCCCCTCCTGCTCCTTAAACACAACGAAACCAGCTGTTTACATGTCAAAAGTTTAATTTCCCTCATGGCCTTCTCTGTGTATTGATTTACTCAATTAGTGGTGCATGGCATGCTTGTCTTTTAACAAAAAACTGTGTGGTTCTTTTGACATTTAAGGGCCATAGATCCTTTTAAAGCTGGTCTTTGGAATACAGATCCCTCAGACTTTTTCCAAATACTTAGTGTCTACAAAGCTTCCTGCTCTTTTCCTCCTTCATAAAATACTCTGGCCCCAGAAAGATGCTTAGGTTCCTGTAATTGCTGAGACCATTACAGTGCTGCCACTAGCTGCTACAAAAGAAGAATGATAAAGATTTGTTTTTTCARAGTGTTGACATCAAATTCCAGACTTCAAAAAGAAATGAATCAAAACCTCTCATGTCCTATTTTTTGAAGAAATACAAAGATCTCCCTCTCTAAAAGATGGCTTATTTTTGGTCACCTTCAGCTCTGTTTCATTTGCTGTGGGTGATAGGGGGGATGGATCCCTGAAATGCTCCTGTATCTAATGGGGCTGCAGTTTGAAGAGAACGTTTTAAGAAGGGTAATTAAACTTTGGTGCTGTGCACTGCTGTGTTTCTCCTGCTCTGCCAACTGTGAGTGTGAAGCCTGCTTGGTCAGAGCACGAGGGCTGAGGTCTGGCCTGCTGTGGGCTTGCTGATTGCACTGCCATGGTGATTCTGTTGTGCTGTCACTTTGTGCCTTGATTTTACCCTTCTAATGTTGGACTGTGATTTGCCATTTTTCAAGCCAGATTCCAGAGGCTCTTTCCACGCTCCAAAAGTTTATTTGTATTATCCAGGGCTTGGCAGTTTAGAGGATTGATATGGTTTCAAACTGGAATGGACAAAACATTTAAACTGTAGCATGTGCCTGGTTACTCACTTCCCCTTGTTTCCTGTGTTTCCTTGATGCATAGGATGCTCACTTAGCAATTCATGCTAGTGGAGGGATAGGGCCTGAATATTTCTGCTCTGAAGCGTTGAGCTCTCCCTTCAAACTAAAGCAGAATGTCCTGCAGCTCTTGTCACTACAAAGGCTGTGACATCACTGACTGCAGGGAAGCCTCCAGGCACCTTGGCATAACTTGGTAGGGAGCGTCCTGCATAGTTAAAGCCCTGTGTGACTCGCTAAGTATCTTTGCCTCAAGCTTAGAGCACCAAATATCAATAGAATTTCAATGTCTCTTTATYGGCATCTTTGAAAGTATTGGGTTCAGTGACCCGCTGGGCAGCTTGGATTATCCTACTTGGTTCTTCTTTCACTTCTGCTCCATTTTTTAAATAAACCAGACTAATGCTCAGTAGAAATGCAATATCCATTTACTTGATAAAGACATAATGATTGATTTAAACATTTTTTCTTTCTGAAAATCTCCTTTTTAAACTTATACAACTTCTACCTATGCACACTCACAAAAAAATACATGCGGCAAGAATTTAGCTAGTCTAGTTTGAGTCCTATAGTTCCTGTGTGATGATTAGCTATTTCAGATTGCCCTGTGTATGGACTGTTAGTTCATGCTTTGCTCACAGCTTAGTATTTCAGGTCTTAAAGGTTGTTTCAGTTTGAAGCAGGTGAAGAAAGTCTATTAGGTCCAATGCTTGCTTGATATAATTGTGTTCATTTGCAATGGCCATATACAATTCCTTCTTTCAGCCATCAGTCTGGCCAAAGGTTTGCTCTTTGGGCTGTTTGTTTTGCCTGTATGTTCCCCTTGCTGTGCTGTCTTTCAGCTTTTTTCCTCCCTGTTGTTGCTACTGTGGTTGCATCTGATTTCCATGTATATGTCTACATGCTTGCACATCCTCTCATGCCTGGATATGCAGTCAACCAGGTTTYTGAATTATGACACATCTTTCAGTCTCACAAGATACGGGAACATTTCATGGTTCCTTTGTTCTGCCCAAGTAAGGAGGCTGCCCTACCCACTTTCCTCTGGGACGTGGTGTGATTGCCTGGACAACAAAACGAAGACATGGTGCACCAGAAGATCACTTTATTTGGGCTTTGGCATTTAGAAAGTGATGCTGTTTCCAAGACTGTGTTGAGGCAGTGTATCCAAAGTATTCCTTTTCCCTCCACTCAGAACACACTTTGTCTCAGCTGCCTCTGCTCTTCTGCTTTTTGGTCAAAATACAATGAACAGGGCACGGTTGCCAGCAGCACACAGCACAGTTTTGTTGATATGTGAGCTGCGAAGGAACACAAAGATTAACTTAATACAGCTAGAGCCATTGGCAACTGCTTGACTGATTCCTGACCGCTTGCTCAGGAGAGGAATGTGCTTATTGAGATGTATTAAATTCTTCATTCCTACTTCCCCTTCCCCTCTTCAAAAGGAGGGTCCCCTTATGGCTACAGGAAGACAGCTCTGTGCAACGAGGGTGGTTGCTGTATGAGGTAGATTCTTGCCTCAGCTGCCCCTAGCAGCAGAGCTGCTCGCCTGCGTTTCCCTTGTCCTCACATCCCACCTCTCAGGGTTCCCTTGAGAACGCCCAATGTCTGGAGGTTGAGAGCAGAGGCTCTGCAATTCTACACATGCCACTGCTGGGCTGCTTATAGCTGTGCTGTGGGGTCTGTGCTGAATTTGAGTGGCCTCAGGCATCTYGACAGGGGCCATGTCCTAAAGCAGTGGAAGTATTCTAGAGTGACTGGCTCTCTGCTTTATAAAAAGATCTAGCTCGCTCTATCCTCTGAGGACATTTATAGTATGGCAAACATTTAATGCACAGTACATTTGCACCAGATTTTCACCAGTGATGGTCATGTCCTGAAAACAAAATTGTCTTTTTTTAACTGGTWGGCCTGATATAGCACGAGCACCCTGGTGCTCTGGGGAAGCTTCCCTCAGCCTTCTTCTAAGGGTGTTTTTTCATTCCCTCTGCAATAGCCTTCTTTCAAGGCTGAAGCTACCCTCCCTTGGGACAGGTTTCACCTTTGCTCAGATGAGCATGTGTGGGAGTGATACACAGGAGCACATGGAAAGCAATTTGAAGAAGTAAATTTTCTGTTGTCTTTGGAGGCTGTTAAGTTGGGTGGTTATGGAGAAAGATGGGAATTGTGACAAATATGCTGTGCGTCRCCAATATGGTATTTGCTCTAGTTTGACAGATCTATGATTTTTAAGTGCAGATTTTTAATAATTTTAATAATATCTTTTTCTACTKGTTTAATTATTTTCCTACTTGGCTTTGAGTGAGAGACAGGGAGGCCAATCTGGCTCTATAACCTGTCTGCAATGACAGAAAGAGGAAATGAGACAGTGAAGTTAATAAATACTATGGGGTACTGGCCAGTTTTCTGCATGTCTCCTCCCCAGCAAATGAGTTTTAATTCRGGCAGTTTGCCACTGCCTGTTGTGCTGTGTTTGACCTATAGAATCAGGCAGCTTATAGAAATGAAGGTCTTTGCTCTGAAGCCTGCTGCTGGGTTCAGTGGGAATGGCCTTATGGAGCTACTGTGRGAGCTACCATCACTTTTGAGTGTTTAAAACTTTCTCTGTCCTAGTAGAATGGTGAAGTAAGGCTTTCTAGACCTCTGCTTTGCTACTTACCATGTGTGGTAAAGCCAAATAGCTGATTTTATGCATGGCCTGGTGGGCTTAATTGGTTTGACTTTCCGGGGTTCTCAGAATATCTTACAGACACGAATTAACTCGTTCCGACCTCTGAGATGCGTGACTATTTCTGTCACACTTGGAAGAAACATCGCAAGCAGTCAGAAAAGTCATCTATGGAGAACTGATTGTGGACTGGTTAATATTGTTCATCCGAACAGAGAGGCAGTGTTGTGCAAAGAAGCATGCCTTGGACTACTCCTGGAAATCTGTGTGAATCAGTTGCTAGCTTTGCTATATCTTTTATGCAAAATTCTCAAGCAATTTAACAGATAAATGTACAAATAAAATATGATGATTTAGTCACAAATTTAATAAAAAATTTGAATTTATATTTTAACTTAATATTTTCTTAAGCTGATAGCATTTATTACAAATATCTCTGCTCTAACAGAGAGAAACTTTCTATGAAATTTAGTCACACTTTAGGTTTCCATTTTCAAACAGTTCATAAACAATTTGTTTTACTGAAGTGGTTATTAAAATGTTATCTCCTCCTCCAACAGGTCAATAGGGCCTCCTTCAGACATGTGAGTAGCCAGCTCTAATGCATGCTATTCGTGCTTGCAATGTGCTTGGGCCATCCGTAGCTCAGTTAAAGTTTGTTAGCAATTAGACCCTTAGCAAAGACATTGGTTGAAACCAACTTTGAAACCAAGAAGAACTTCCTGTGTGAGGTACCAGCTTTGCTGCTCTTAAACATGTCCCATTAAGACTACTTTGAGCTGAACGCATCCTTTCCTTTTGTCTCCGTTATACTCATCCTTCCACTGTAACCACTTTCAAAGACTGCTCAAATTGTCAATGTGGACTCCCCTGGAAACTACTGTATTTGGAGAATGATATTTTTTTAAAAAGATGCCTCTAAATTCATGTCTGCAGATGCCTTGGAAATGATGTGTTGGCACCTGTCCACCTGCATTCTGGGCTCACAAACCAGGTTGCTTGTCCCAAGAAGCCTTTGAGTGTTTGTGGGTGTGTGTGTCCTTACTCTTCTGGAATCCATCTCAATTTTYGAGAAGTTGTCCTAGGAGCAGCAGCAGGAATGTGGCCTGCTCTCCGGGGTGCTTCTACCTTTTCTTTGTCCCTTTCTATCCAGTGACTCGGGGTAGGGAGAGGAAGGGCAGAATTTTTAAGGTCTCGCRGAGAGCCTTTCCTTCAGACCAGACATTAATTAGGGAATCTATTCTCTGTCCTAGTTAGAGCATGAGAGTCCCCGAGAGCCTCTGTGTGCTGAGATGATGTGATGGGAAGGAACGATAGGACCTTGCTGTGTGGGGAGTGATGGGAACCTCAAGAGTCTGAGGAGCTTCTGTTCCAGAGCACAAACTGGGCACCGTAAGAAATTCTTCCACGTCTCCCTTATTTGCATCTCTTTGAGAACCATTTATCCAAAGTCTCATCTCTGAGTGCTTTTCCATTCCCTATTTACTGATTGGGAAATGGACTAAATTTCTGTTAACTAGTCAGTGCTTTTTTTTTCTTCCCTTCCAATCTCTCTTCCCAAATGCATTATTTTAAAGAGGACCTTGTCTCTTTTAATCATGCACCATTGCATTATAGCAGTACAACTGTTAATCAGATGTTTAATCAGTGGAAGCAGTTCATCACCCCCTTCCCTTCTCCATGCACAATTTTTATGTTGGCAGGATGAGGAACCTGGTTTGTGGTCTCCAATTGTTCCAAAACTCTATCTGTGGGCTTTCCCCTCAGCCAGGCTGCTGATTTTTACCGGTGTGTGCATCTCTTCCTTTTCACTTCTTGCTTAATCAGAATTATTTTACTAGCAGTGCTGAGATTTGGTCTGCTTTACCCTAAAACAGGGACAGCATTTATTGAGGGGGAAAAAAGCAAGCAGAACAAAAGCAACACATTCGGACTGAGAGATCAGAGACAGTTGGCAAACTTGTTTTGTTTGGCACTGAGTGTCCTTCCACCTGCCACCAGCCTGTACCCTGCCTAGAAATACCAGTTCTGCTTCACTGTTTCACTCTGATTTGGCCCTGGGGCTCGATTTGGAATGACACTGCYGGAATATCAGACACTACTTTTGAGCCCGGGGAAACAATGCTCCTGTTTGAAAAGGCCCTTATTCCCAGCCCGTGCTGGGCCTGCTCTTTGCTGCCAGGGGCTGCATATGCATATAGCTCATCATGGAGATCTGTTCATGGATCCAGCACTTGCTGCTTATTGTCCTCCAKGTAAATATCTTCTGAACTGTGTTTTTGGTGCATCTTGGAAATTACATGCTACAAAAGATTCAGAGGACAAGTCACTTCCAACTCAAAAATAAAGGGTGTTTAATCCAGTGGTGAACAGTCCTACTTCCTGCCATGTACCCAGTGGAAAGCAAGCACTACTACTTGATGGCAAAAGCTGAAGCTTTTGTGATT
This sequence comes from Nothoprocta perdicaria, assembly GCF_003342845.1. Taxonomy (NCBI): domain Eukaryota; kingdom Metazoa; phylum Chordata; class Aves; order Tinamiformes; family Tinamidae; genus Nothoprocta; species Nothoprocta perdicaria. The sequence continues at coordinate 3,086,300 of NW_020455976.1, forward strand.
GCACCCTGGAGACATGCTACTCATTTCTTTCATATAAGAATGATCTCTTGGCTGTGACAAGTGCATATAGCTTCTTGCCCTCTCAGAACACAGCATTTGATGAGCTACCTCTGCAGCTGTGGTAGTGCAGCCACAGGAGGCAGGACCCTACAGCAGCTGTGAGTTTTGCTGAAGCTGAACAGAGCACACAGAGAGCAATGGTTTTTCAGATGATGATTGGAAACCAAGCACAGRGGGAAGGCTACAGGCTATACACTAATATTTATGTTGGAGCTCTTCACTGGTACTGTGCACTGGCAGAATAATTCCATACTGGATGCAGCACTACTGGCTGTGATGGATTTGTACTGAGAGTAAAGTTGCCTCTGCTTTTAGAAATCCAGAAACATTGTTTGCTCAGCAAGGCTGTGTTTAGTCTACAGGCTTCTGCTGCCGTTACCTGTGAAAGGCTGTGTAACTCTGCCTTTTAGGGATCTGCTAAGCAGCCTAATTGCATTAAACAGATCAGTGGAACCTTGATAAACACATGACCTGGTCAGTCAATATTGATCTATTTTCATGGTGTGCTGTTCCAGAGTCTTCTCATGCTAGGATGTGATGGTTTATAGATGGGATTGATTTCAGCTTTTGAAAGGAAGCACATAGCAAAGACAATGTATATTATTCTGTGGAAGTTGATTATTGAAGGTATCAATAGTCTGGATACCAGAGGGATATTAAACAGGTGTTACCAGGGGGTAGCAAACCAGCAGCTGTGTGTATCCTTTTGCCATGCTGTGGATCTTAATATTAGTTTAGGAACATAAGCAGCTGCTTATGCGCTTAGCAGTTGCAGGTCTACAAGCAAAATGGTGGTGGGGCATGAAAATCTAATGATCTAGAACAGAAATGGAGGTCCACATGCAACTACAGTTTAGTAAGTGACTCACGCACTTAACTGAATTTTCTTCCAGAAGATAAATTACTTGTTGACACTTCATGACAATTTYAAAATTGTAACCTGTGCTGCCCTTTGAACTGTCCCCACACGCCCCAACGGCCGTGCATCTGTTTAAATACTGCACCAACGGTCACATCCCCACCGCGCCCAGCAACGGTCGTGCTCCTGTTTGAGCTGTTGGACTGTCCAACCACTGGTCGCTCCCCTGTTTCAACTGCCCTCCCTAGCACCACCCCGCCCACCAACGGTCACTCCCCTGTTTGAACTGCGCCCCAACGGTCGCTACGACACTCCCGTTTGAACTGCGCTCCAACGGTCGCTCTCCCATTTGAACGGCCTCCCCTGCTGCCAATGGCCATGCCCTTGTTTGAAGTCCTCCGCAGTGGCCATGTCCCTGTGGCGGGTGCCTCCTGGGGCCCGTTTTGGCAGGGGCAGGGAGCCATGCCAAGGCCTCGATGCTTCCTGACGGCTGGCGAGGCTCCGAGGCCGCCGCAGCACCTTGCAGCGCCATCCTGTGAGCTTCACCGTAGGGCAGGGTGCAGATAGAGCGGCTTGTGAGCAGTGTTGTTGGTGCTGTGTTCGCATGCCAGGGAAAGGGGAGCAGGGATCCATGTGCAAATGTGTGTGCTGCTCAGTCAGTGGAGCTCAGTGGCATGAAGAGTGCCACCGATCTGGGAGTATTAACATATTTATGTTGCTYTGCAGACCAAAGAAGCAGAATGATGATGTGCTAAAGCTACTTATCTGCTGCTTGTGTTCTGTGTAATCAGCCAGAAATCTGTCTTAGAAAGAAAGCCYCGTTTTACTTCTCTCATGTCAAGAACAAAAATCCTGTTTGCAGTAATGATACAGAAATAGGAAAAAGAAAGAAAAAAGGGGAATAATTCCTTTACAAACTGTCTTGATGAAGGAAGGAGCAAGGATGAAGGAGGGTACAACAGAATGAATTTAATCAGAAGTAACTAAACTTGTGATATGAAACAAGAGTTGAAAATCAAGAAGCCTCTTAAAAAGGTTGCCTGAAGGCTGATGCTGTGCGCTGAGAATTGAGGATTGCAGTGTAACCGGCGTGGGGCATCTAGCAAGTTCTGTTTGGAAGCTAATGGCTTTTCAGAAATATTTTGCAGTATTAAGGGGCTGCAGGGACAAGCCACTTTTGCTGMCACATGTAGGCATTTTGTCTGTGCACACCAGGGAGCTCTCTCAAGTGTTATAGGAGGGTGGTCCAGCTTTCGGCTGCTTCAGTCCTGAACAAAARACTTCAGGATGGAGACAATTTGATGCTTTTACTATGCACTGCTGTTGGGGATGAGTGTACAGGTGTATTTATCTTTGCTTTGGAAGTTTGTAGTTGTGACTCCCTATCTAGGAGGTGACATCTGGATGCCCATAGTTGTGTGGCTGTCTCAGGGTAGGCCTTCAGGACTGGTATTCTGGCTTCAGAGGAACCTGAATGTTGGAACAGTTGCTGCTTTGATGCTTACCAACATGTTCTGTTCTCTGCAGTCCTAAGTGCACTGCTATGCGTGGAATTAAGYGACTGTTTTTAGCTAAGTCGCAGCAGCTCACACAGCGTGCTGGATTCATGATTACACTGTGGTCTACCGCAAGCTTGATAAGGCAATTAGCTTTGCTGTGGATCTCTCTTCATTGCTCTGCCATCACYGTTGTCTTGCCAAGGTTGCCTGCCTGCTCTTGAGAGCTAGAGGCAGTCAAGCTTTATTTCTTTTACTACTTATGTTAACCCTTAGTTAACATTGTTTCAGTGAATGAAATGTAATTTTTAATCTTTGGGAATATATGTCACATTGTTTAAGTTTCAATTGTTCTTACTGATTCTTTCCAGGGACTTCAGCGAAAGGTGAGGAAGGGGCTAACKTGTGAATGGTGGTTCATTTCCATTTTGTGCAGTTAGGAGATATGCGAGGGGCAGCTGATTGTGTGCCGTGAAGACAACACTACTAGYGTGCATTAAGACAACTGTTCCAGCAGGAAAGCTCTGCAGTGTGCTGAACTCTCCCTTTCTGCTGTTGTACCTGTTCCYGTTGCTGCTGTTTTGTTCAGTTTGTTTATTTCTCCCAAGTCCCCTCCACCTTGGAGTGAACTGGACAAAGATGATGCAAGGCTGCTATGAGGTCAAACCCATTGCAGATACTTAGAGAGGTTTCTACAGTGCAAATTGCTGAACAGGAGTTGTAAGAGCTGGCCTATAAAGGATTCCAGGGGAGGGTTTGCTCTAAAAGCTTTTAAAATTGATTCTGAGCTAACTTAGAGTAGGATATAGAAGAGGGGAATAAGCCTGAATTTAATTTTATATGATGAGGATCTTTTGTTATTGTGCTATTATAAGTGTCTCTAAGTGATGGTCTCTAACAGAATACAGAGAGCCTCCTGTCAATCTTCAGAGCATCTCTAGCACTGCTAGTAAAAAGTTCAATATCTTATTGGACCTATTAGYGGGAAGAAGTGCATCTTGCATTGCATAGAGTGAAGCAAAAATTTAAATATTTCCAGAWTTTTTCAGAAAATATTTTGGAACATCATTATGCCATCTGGAACTGTTATCTTTATATGCATTTTCTAATTCAGAGAAAGCAGGTGCAAATACATACAYGAGAAGATTACTATATACTATAAGTTATACTTTTATTTCTTTGCTTAGCTAAATACCACACTATCTGGGCAGTATTTTGTATGTAACTGTAACTTCAAATCCAGAAAACCTAACTGCCGGATTTGTGAACAATGTAAAACACTTATMAGAGAATTAGGAAGCAGACAGAAATAGCTGATTTTTTTTTTATTCTGCTGAGGCTAGGCTTCAGAAACAAATCTGTCCTCACTCAGAGAGAAGGAGCTAGGTCTTCAGCTTTTTTAGTTTTGTTAGTTTTCAGGTTTTTGATGGCATAGGTCACTGTATTTTTCTACTAATAAAGAAAACACCATAATCRTTCTAGAGGTACCACTATGGAGTATAGGCATGTTATTTAAACTAGTGACAAGTCTTTGGGCACCTGTGCAGTGTTTTTATCTCCTCTCTGTGCAAGGCAAACAGATGTACGTGCAGCAGTGGTATGAGCGTGATGTGCGGCTGCTTGTTGAACCTAGTCGTGTTGTGATTCTTTAAGTGATTTTCCTGCACTGCATTGGTATGGGGACAGCACTRTTCATTCCCAAAGCTCAGACTGCTAGTGCCTGAGCTTTATTAGGAATTGCTTCCTAGAAAACTTTCAGTGCTAGGAGATGACAACATTCCTGGCAGAAATATAGTCCATGCTGGTTTTCTGTGAGACTCTTCCTCATTATGCCTGGGTACTTTTCAAACTAATTGTTGAGCTGAGCTGTGTGTTTATGGGATCTATATTTATTTTATGGCTGATATTCCCTGTCACTGAAAGGTGAAGGCTAGGATCAAGTAACTCTGCTTGATTCAGGGTATGGGACAAAACAGAGGTTTTTGGTTGTCAGGGTTTACACGGAGGCAGGATTTAAATTGAAAGGGCAAGGTGCTTTGTTCTCCAGAATGAAAGATGTCTTCAGGAACCTAACCTCCCTCCCTCTTTTCTCCCTGCAGCGTTGTTCACCTCAAGGAGATRCTAGGAGAGGAGAACTGAAGAATACTGCTGCTCTGCCGTTTGTGCTGTGGGGAAATTTTCATCAAAGAGTGAGTTGCAGATACTGATCCCCCAAAACAGGTAGGACCTTTTTGTATCTTCTCACCATCCTAACAGAACCAGAGTGCTGTGGGACTGAGATTTATGAGGAAGGGTATTTTTTTGAAGAAGACCAGTTAGAGAGGTGGAAACGCGTGTTAGATACTTGTTTGTAAGCTGTTGTGCCTTTAGTGGAAGTTGAACAAAACTAATACAGGTTATAAAGATGCCTTTCTTGTGCAATAGCACCCCAAGTCCATGGCTTCCAAGGTAAAATGGTAACTTGTGTTGCACAGGTGATGTCCTGTGTAATAAGTACCGTATGTGGAACATTATAGGTGACATGCTGTCACCTGTATGAAAGTTTTTTTTTTTTAATGCGTACTTCAAAATCCAGCGTAGACCAAGCAGTCTGAGTCTGCCTTGCTTCCTGACTGCTGCATCACTCTGTAGGCAGTAGTAATTATCCTAAACTGTATGCAATGTGTGTTATAAAGTGTTTTCCCATGAGTATGGGAGCACAGACAAAAAGAAACTTTGGGGAAAACAATTGACAACTGGATCCAGTTTCTGGGAAACTGGTTCTAAGGTGAAGGCTATTTTCTTTAAAGTGAGGCTTTCTAATGGTGTTTCTGTGCCTTTTTGACTTCACAAAAGGCCATTTTTAATTTGGATATTTTGAGTAGTCCGKTTTCCACAGCATCACTATGAGCAGTGCTATTAGCACACCTCTGAAGAAGGTGAACCACGTTGAGTTGCAAGAGCTAGCATCTGTGGTGGTGGAAAAAGAAGCTTTCTACCTGTCATCAATGCTAAAGAGGTGAGATTGCGTCCCAGTATCCTTACATGGTCTGTGAAGGGATGTAGTTGCTTCAAGAGATAATGCAGATTGCCTTAATTCAGTGTCTATAGTAGGCAGTAGCAGAATGTCAACCCAAATGAGTCTCTGACTCATGCTTCTTTATTTTTTATTTTTTTTTTTTAGATTTTGTGCCTGATTTTCTAGGTGCCCCCCCCCTTTTTTTTTTTTTTTTTTTTTTTTGACTGTACTTGAAGTTGTAACCTGATTGGCAGGGCTACCTCCAATCCCTTCATTCTTTTGTGTGTGTGTGGAGCTCTCCCACCCTGATTTGTTCCTCCTACCCATCCCTTTGTATAGAACGGGGCGAGCAGCCTTCAGCACAGTGCCCAAAAAAAGCACTATGCAGTTGTAAGGTGTTTGTCACCATAACACCTCGCTCACAGCAGGGGGATGACTCAGCTGCCGCCCTGCTTGGCTGGGATGTGTCACTAAATGAACGATATTTTCAAACGTGGTGGGATTTGGGAGTGAAGGAGAGGGAGAGGAGGAAATGGACTGTGACAGAACAGTAGGGAACATCAGGCTTTGCAGTAATCTGAACCTTTTAGTTAAAGAAATACGCAGTTTAGAGAAGTAAAATAACCCAGTCACCGGAGCACGTTGTAGTCTAGTCTGTTCTTCCTCTTATAGGGAAAGGGAAGGCTGGTCCAGTGGTTACAGTTTTTGCATGTGACTTGAGGGGTCCAAGTTCAAATACGTGTCCTGTGTAAATTTCTGGGATATATTCCTTAGTGTCTCTGAGGCCAACTCTGAAATGAGGGTGGTAGCAATGTCCCCCTCCTGAGACCCTAGGAGGATTTCAATTGTAGGCTGTATGCACTCATGTCAAGGAGTAGATCAATTGATGGCAGCTCTTTGTTCTGTCAGTGTTTGTGAAGCATTTGGAGCTCTTTTGATGGGTAATGCTAGAAAAGTACAGTGTTATTTTAGTTATCCTGGAGGACAAAATCCGTTTGCTGCTTGTGCTGTCATAGTCTGAGACTTATTCTGCCTTAGTGGTCCTAGGTGGTAAATAAYGTTCATTTATCAGTTTTTTAAACAATATTTATGTATAATCTGGTTGTGTGGGACGTGAGAGAGTTTATTTTAGATGTTGCCTGGAACAAAGTTCCTGGATCCTTCAGACACTTTGTGGAACCGCTGGTTGGTGTCAGCTGTAGTCTCCTGGCCAGACTCTCCATTGAGGAGTCCCACCAGAAATTCTGCTCCCCTGTTTAGTAGGGTGGGCTCTTCTGTCACGTATTTCTGCTGCGTACTGCTAAAACAGCTCTTCCACCCCAGAGGTGCTGCATGCTGTGATTGTTAGATCTTTTCACAGTAAGTCAGTGCGTGAGATTTGTGTTTTGAGGATTCTTTTGGAAGAAGGAAACTTATATAAAAGCATGAAAGGGCATTCTGTTTAGATAGGAAGAGGCTAAATATGTTCTTTCTTTGGCAGAGCTGTAATCACATATTTGGCACTTCATGAACAGATGGTAATGATAAATGTTGGAAGAGTATTGCTACTGGACAAACATTTCAAGCCAGCAGTTGGAAATGYGGATTCAATTAGAGTTAAGAGGCCAGAAGTGTAAAAATAAAGGTGTGGAATGAGTCTTCTATGGCAAGAAGTTCGAATCTATCCTGTCACAGGTATTAACCCTTTCATTATCTTATCAAACTCACTTTAAAGCAAGCTGGGGATCACTGTTAACAGAAAAGCTGTTGCATAGTTTTGCTTTTATAGTGGTTAGAAATCTTTTTCACTGTTCAGCCTATAAACATCAGTGTATCGTAGTTCTTTCCTTAGGGTTAATCTCTTAAGATTTGTATGAATCATAGAATCATTATATTTGGAAGAGACCTCTAGAGATCATCTAGTCCAACCTCCCTGCACATGCAGGGTCACCTAGAGCATGTGGCACAGGATTGTGTCCAATTGGGTTTGGAAGATCTCCAGAGGAGGCGATCGCAACCCCTCTTGGCAACCTGTTCCGGTGCTCTGTCGCCCTTTCTGTTAAGAAATTTTTCCTTAAGTTCTTGTGGAACTTTTGGTGCTTCAGTTTGTGGCTGTTTTCTCTAGGGTGGAAAACTTCTCTGTTTTTTTGAACTGGTTTCCTTTGTGGAGTAGATTTTTCCCTTTCTGATCATCCCTTTAGATACCTCTTCTGATCTTAACTGGCATTTGTGAATACGGTTGGAAAAAAAACTATTCACTTTATCCCAAGGGAGAATTCATATGCTGCTCTAGCTGCTCAATGGCTCTCTCTATTACCAAAAGTAATGTGGAGTTATGGTATTTTTTTTCATATGGATGTATTCTGTTGGTGCTGTCCACTGAGTAACCAATGACATGTTCTGTATTTTTTTTCTGACAATCCCCTGGCTTATCTTTACAAACCTTATTAGTCCCTATGTGCTTGACTCCCTGTGATCCTCCTTCATGTTCCTGATGCTTCCTACCTTCCTGCTGKTTTTTTGACATTCCTGCAACACTGTCCACCCAATAACTTCCCTCCATCCTCATACTTCCTTTTTCCACAATGCCTATTTCCATTTTCCCCGTTATCAGTTCTTCCAATTCATACCCTAACCTCTTCTTTTCCATCTTGACTACTAATCTCCAATGCAGAACCATATCAGCTGTGTTACTGGAGTCCCAATAGATGAGATCTGCTACTATTCCTTTGGAGAGGAAGCAGTTACCTTGTCAAACAAGGCTACTGTGTTATTTTAGATCTAGCTTTGGGAAAGTCTGTCTTCAGCTTATCTCTATCCCTTTAATTATTTTTTTCCTTCAGCAAAAGATGATAAAATCCTGCATATGGGATAGGTCAGAATAACTGGCCTGTAGATACTTAGATATTTTTTTTAATCTCCTGCTAGCAGTTAGGTAGTACGGATGCTTTTCTTCCATCACGGGGTGCTACTGTTCCTAACMGCCAAACCAATTAAAAATCCTTGAAGCTAAATCCGTGGGCTCTTGTGTAGATTGCCTGGTCTCTGACTGGCACATGCAGAACATATGGAGCTCCTTTTTTTTTCTTTTTCTTTTCCTTTGGTACTGATTATTTCCTTGTGTGTATGTGCTTTAAGACRTTATTTTATCCCTATTTTCATCATTATTATCTTTAAGGAAAAATGAGATTTTATTTCCTATTTATTCTTTTTTTGAGCTCCCTTCTCAATCACTGTAAATGTTTACTTCGTATTTCTCATGTCCCCAGATCTTCCTTTCTTGTTTCTTTTTAAAGATTAAAAAAACTGCTACTTGTGAAGTTCATGGTTTTCATCTCTTTTACCAAATCTAACCCAGTTTGACTTTAGACAGTTCTTGCTTTATGTTACTATACTATTCAACCCTGAGAATCATCATTGCTTCATGTTCCTCTTGAAGTACCTTTTCATCAGGCTGTATTTTGAAGCTTCTCTACAAACCTTCCCCCCCCCCTCCCCCCCCTCCTTGGATATATGTTCCAGGTAATTTTTTTTTTTTTTTTTTTTTTTTTTGCCTTTAACTTAAAAAGTAGTAAATACCAAATCTGCTATACATTTAAGTCCTGAGCACCCTCACCCTGGTAATTTCATTTAATTTCTCCAGATAACATAAGGAAAGGTGTTTGGAAGAGAAATCTACACTGACTGAGCAGAAACTGTTGTGAAATTCAGTGACAGAAAGACCATTTTCTGCTGGGTATCAAATTCAGCAAAACTATAGAAGCCTTTTGTGTGCTAAGAAATGTAGAGATGGAGATAAATGTTTGAGGAGCCAACAAACAGAAAGAGCRTGGCGAGAAGTATTCAGTTTCCCTGTGAATTTCCTTGCAGCARTGTAAAAGGATCACTGTAAAGTCATGATTTCTTGTTACACTGACACCGTAGTTGTATAGAGAACTCTTCTACGTTGCGTTTTTCTTTGAGATAGAAACATGAGTCCTCCTCGTGTCTTATCAATCCATGTGTTAGTCTGATATGTTGGGACTAGCTAAGGGGAACAAAAGTCCCTTGTTTTCTGTATGTAAGAGTTGTGTTGAGTATTTTTAATGCTCTCTCTTTGCTTGGCTTTTCACTGTTATGTTAAGGTCCTCAGCTGGTGTATTTTAGGAGAGGTTCTAAAGTCAGTGGAACTCTGCTGGTTTACACTCCTGGATGTACTACTGTTTACTGAATTTGAGGAGTCAAACTTTCTGTAGTAAAAGAGCTAAAATACAGGGTAAGTAATCATCTATGTAGGGAAGAGCTATAGCAGATTAGAATCCCATGTGAATTGAAAAGGTAAGCAAACACACAGCGTTATGTTTCCATTTGTAACCTTTATTGCTGAGTAGTGAGATTTTTTTTTTAAAAAAAAAAGGAGTATTTGAGAGGAAAACTGATGTGCAATAGTCATGTCATCAGCATTCCCCACTACTCTCATGTCTAAGCTATTTTCCTTATCACCTGTCCATGTGCATTTGTTGTCTTTCGCTTTAAATTCTAAGGATTCCTTATTGCTCAGTGTTTTTGCAGTCTTGCACGATCCACATCCAAAGACAACTATGTCATTGCTCAGCCAAGCGCAGGAGGACAGAGATTAAATATTATATTATAGAGAGCTATAGAGGGAGTTCTAACAGTCTAAGATGGGGAGTTGTGGTAGCAGAGTGAGAGATTTTGTTTTCTTGGCAAGGTGGTGTCACTTTGAAATTTGTCACRGATACTGAAATGCCATCCTCAGGTTGCAAATGATCATAGTGCACATGGTGCCTCTGATGATGTCCTGGCTGATAAAGACGCTCGGATGACCCCAAGCTAGGACAATCAGGGATTACTCATTGGTCACTTGTTTCTCTGGTTCTGTTATGTGGAAATACTGAGGTATATGAGATGAATGATTTTCTAGTGATTTTCGAGAGGCAAAAATGGATGCAGGATATTACTTGATTTGGATTTAAAAAAGAGAAACCCTAGAAATGATTTGCTGTAGTACTGGCAGTATGGATTTTCTGGCTCTCTAGTTGCAGCTTTTGTGATTTTGGAACTTCCTGATGAACACTGTAAGATCGAGGGGAGACTAAAGGGAAAATAGGTTTTGAAGACCAAGAGGGATCACTGAACTCATCCACACTATGTGCTGCATAGAATTTAATCAGTGGATGTAATCTTCCTTCCCTGTGTCCCTGAAAGGATGCCCAGCATCCTGATCACATCCAGGATGCTGAGCATCCAMGCCCAGCAGCCTGATCACTGCACGGGGACTGTGAGGATTTGAGCTATGTTTAACCCTTGACTTCTAGCCTGGTGGGTGACCTTGTGTAGAGCATCTCACCCCTCTTCCCTTTTACAAAGGACAGTTAATAATGCTGGTCTGTGTTGTTCTTTGAAATACCCTTTGAGATTTGCTGATGAGAGTTTATAGAACTGTCATCTCTGAAAGTGTCATGGAGTGGTKGTTTGCTTAGTGGCTGTTGCTCGGCAGAGCTTTTTCAGTGAAGCCATAGAGAGCAGGAAATTTGTCACTCTTCTATCTTTGTCTCTTGTGTTGACAGAACTGTCTTTTTCATCATGATGACTATTGTCAGTTTATGGTAAAATTCACAAGAGGGAGATGGAAGCCTCCAACAAATACTAATGGCAGGACTCTTGATATGCACAGAATAGAAGTAACTATAGACAGAACAGTCACCGTTAAACTACAGCTTAGTGATTACATCCTGCCATACACACAAGCCATCAACTACATATGTGCTGTCTTTGGGACACCATAAGGTTTGGCAATGGTTTCCAATGTACTGAGCAGGTCTGTGTTTGCAAGGCTTTACAACCTGCTCCAGACAGGCGTCTTTCGAGACCAAAGGCAGGCRGTGTCCAGGTGGATAATGTCTGCCTAGCAATTTAGATTTTGAAGACGAAGTGAGACCTTAATTGTCAATGAAATTGGATGCCAAACTCCTGTGGGTTTAAGTTAAATGCCTGCATGCCCCCTGGAATATGAGCCTGAGTTCTTAGCAGGCWTAGAATGTGTCTATGTCTGCTGCTCTGAGGAGGGAAGAGAGTATGGGGTGGGAGAGAGGATGACTGGAGGTGTGGGGTAAAAGCAGAGATGCAGGGAACAGGGAGTAATGAAGRTGCCTAACCTCAGCGTGGAAGAGAATAAATACATCAGTATCTAAAGTGAGACAGTGTAGACAGTGTGCGATCTGAAATATGCAAGAGTGAGATTTGGAAACCAGGCAACTTCTACACGTGGCCGCTTTGCTAGCTGGGAAATACCCAGGAGATCTGGCTGTACTTTTGCATGTTATAAGGTATGTTATTCATAAATCTTGGTCTGTGCAGATATAAGAATCCATCGCAGACCWCCAGCAGTTAAATTAAACCTAAGCTTCTTTGCACTATTGTCTGGCAGCATCTCACTGCATATCACTTGCTGATTAAGTCGGGCCTTTATTGCAGAGAAGCGGGTAGCAAGGCAGTGAGTCTTTTTGGAGTGTAAACAAAAGAGTAGAAAAAGCTCTTCTAGCAAATGCTGAGGAAGATCGATGTTGCAATATAATCGTATGTAGCCCCTCACTGTGCCTGGTAAACACAAAACTTTTAAGTGCACATGATTGTCAAGCTGCCTGACTGCTGAACTTCTGGAGTTTCCAGCTCCATAACAAGCCCACTCTTAGTGACATGGCTTGGTGGGGAGCTCTTGTATTTTAAGTTAACTTTTAGGAGAGGTTCCTGGCCAACCAGCATTCTGACTGTCAGACTTGAGTGGGAAATACTTAAAATTCTCTGATGGAAAACTTTTTGCTGATTAGTTATTTTATGCAGGTTTGCTTGTGAAATTTGTGATTGCTTCTAAAAAGCATGAGTAAAATATTGTTTTCATAGAAGCTTTTAAGTAAGTTCTTATTTTCCTTTGAAAAAYGTGTTTGTGCTTTTTAAAGCTTCTGGCAGGGGTGGGAGGGGGAGAACTTTTATGCTTCCCCTTTTCTTTCTGTGAATAGAAATAGACTGCAAAAAATGGGTAAAAATGGAAGCAATTGGAAAAACTTGTTGCCAAATTATTAACATTTCTTAGTATGCAGAGATTAGTTTTGAATTTCCTTTTTTTTGAGGGAAAATCAAACTGCTAATGGTTACAAAGTGTAAAAAAGAAAAGAATTTAAAACATGTTTTTGAAATTTTAAGGTTTTTTCAAAACAGCCTTAAGTGTTCCCAAAATTCACATAAAAGAGGAATAAACGTGGTGCACAATCTCTAGCTTCTCCAAGGGGCATGCTAAGAGTTACTGGGGAGCTGGAGCGTGGGGAGCCCTGGCAGCTACCATGGAGGTCTGCTCTGGAAGAACCAGAGTCCTAGGAGAGCCTGAATTGTGCTCAGCCTGCATGTTGAGGAGGATGCTCTGTGTGGATGCCCTGCTGGGCAGCACGGCCTGGCAGGCTGTGGGTCGTGGTAGCTGTGGCTGGGATGTGGAGGAGCARGGGGAGCCCTGGAGGTGGAGGGGCCCTCTGCCTGCAGCAGCCTGGCTGGCATAAAGGCACTTGCATGCAGCTGCTCGCTTTGGCTTTGATCCTCACCTTCCTATAAACTCTAAGGCATATGATTATTAATAGACTTAATACTAAAATTAATTCAAATTATTATTAACCAATTTTACAACTTAGTTGTTTGTTCTTCCTCTTTAAACATCCCCAGAAAAACATAATGCTGGTCTTTGACATATAAACAGGGTAGGTAAAAGGATATCAGTCCCAGGTCTAGCCTCTCTATTTTCCTTACATATCCTGGCCTCTCTAGACTTTGCTGATGCTTGCTGGTGCCTGTGGTGACGTGAGCTTATAGCAGTTACCCCTTGGTAGGARGAGGGCAGCTGGAGGCCTGAAGTTGCCATTTTATATGAGCTCTAGGCTGTAATTCTCTGCCTTTCAACATCTGAGTAGCTTGCCTTGGTTCCTGTTATTTTCTCTTTCCCTCCTTCCTAGGGAGGTGGAACATCTTCCTAAGATACACACAGAGTTTCTGAAAATGCTGTTATAGAAACAGTTGCTATGGTGGAAAATCACTGTGTCCAGCATCCCTGCCCTGCTGCTTCTGGGATCTGCCTCCCCTGTTACCAGCAGCACTGGGAACTATGGGCAGAGCACGTGCCATGGAGGTGAAGAGCTCCTGTGGCTTCTGCCTCTCCTGTGCATGTCCTTAGGGCTGTCTAGTTGTTCTTATTGTGCTGCAACTGCAGAGGCTGCTTCTCTCRCCACAAACCTTCCTGGCAATGTCAAAGTTCGCTCAGAAACCAGGCTGTAAGAGCTTGATGTTAGAGTGGGCATTTCCTTTGAAWGCCCAAACATATATATTTTTTTGTGGTGTGACAGTGGCTTAACTGCTGGTCTGCTTTGTTTGGTATTAGACACATGGACTAATGAAAAGCAGAGGGAGATGAGGTCTGCAGCACACAGGGATTGTTCCCCCATCAGGCTGGCTTGCTGTGTCATGTGCCCTGCTAATATGGAGTTCTTCGAGCACAGATGTGTGGGACTGGGCCCACAGACTGCACGCACTGCATGATAACTTTGTGCTCCCACTATGCACACAGTATCAAGCTGCACTTACCCTCCAGTTCTGATAAGACAGACCTAATTTGGTGACTGGAAATGATTCATTTCTCTTCCTACACTTTGTATCATGTGCTTAGGATGAAAAATATTTTTGAGGAGATCTCTGTATCACTTTTAACGTGGCAAAGTCCCAGATGTGGTTGTAGTGTGTTTATTGCAGTACCYCTGCTGAGCACATCTTGCTGGATCTACCAAACACATTTTGTGGGTGTATTTGTACCACAAGGAGGTTTTCCCTCTTACCTAACTTGGTTTCCTGTTTCCCCAAGTCAACACTGACATCAAGTTCATGTACCCAGCCACATGGGCAATGGCCTCTTCTCTAAGCTGAGCTGTTCCTGTCTGGGAAGAGAATTTTGTGACTTACCCTGAAGTACTAATGTAGCTTCAGCAATAAAAAAAGCTACAGCAGTAAATGRAGGAAGGTCTTTTCTGTAACTTTGGTCCTTCAGAATGCCCTTAAAATGGAGCTTATGTTTGCTGCTCTTGTACTTGTTAATTCACTGAAAACCCAGGGAGTGTATGTGAGTGAAGCCACTTGGATGTGTTGGGTGCTTATCCACGCTGGAGGAAGTGGTCTGACATGTCCCTCTTGGCAGAGCGAGGACTGTCCAAGGATGCAAAAGGTAGAGTGATCCTGTAGGTCACCTTCTTACTCRGGTCTCTGTCTTTGGAAGTAGGAGTTTCTTTAGCCTTAAATTTGTGCTGCACTGTAAGGCAAACCAGATGAAAACCCATTTTGGGTCAAGATGGATACTGCCTTAGTTTTGCAGTGACGTTGCTTTCCTGATATTTTTAGCTTTTTTCCCCAAGATTTGCCATTTCTATGGAAGTAGATAGGGAGGTCTGGGATTTAGCATCCAGAATCCAGAAGGCTGGATTTTAAAAGAAACATATCACTGCCCTTCATGTATATAATTGGACACAACTGAGTTTCTACTTTAGCATTGCACAGTGTTTGATTGACACCTTTATGCCACTCCATTTATACAGGCAGAGCAGTGCACAACCTGCTTGGGAGCTTGGGTGGAGGAGGGAATGTGCTTGTAAGGTGGCTCAGGTTTGCACTTTACCCATTAGGAGCAAAATAGTGAGTAGATGCCCTAATGACTTGATCTTATTTGGCATCTCCATGCTGTGATGGTGCCAGTTGAAAGGGAATGTCGTACGAAGTAGCACTCCCAACTTCCCTTCTATCTATTCCCAAATCCTTAGTGCATGATTTTGCATTTGTGGGGTTTGGATTTGCTAAACTGGTTCCTTTGTTCATAGGCCTGCCTTCCTATGCTTGAAGTACGAGTTGCAGGATAAATACACTATTTATTTCAAGTACTTCACTAACCCTACTGCAGGTGAAAGATGTGCTGGGAAACTGGTGTAGGGTCAGTGCAGTGGATGGTATTTTCTTTCACAATCAGACAAACAAAAAGTTTGCTTAATGTGCAAGAAAATAAAAAAGTATGCACGGAGCTCAAGAGGTGCTTTCCATTGGTTCATCTATTTAAGCCATTATCTTTTCCTTGTTTGCTTTTCCTGTAGTTACCTATGTTCCTCCTATCTTTGCATATGTTAGATTGTCTTGATAGATTCAGGTGCTGGGTGTARATTTGAGTAACTGCCTTGATTTTAGTGGAGCTGGTTTTAGGGCATAACTCTGTTGCAGCTTATGGTGTTACAGCGATGTCAGCCAGAAATGAATCAAGAGCAGCCTCCCAGGAACAGGGTCCAGCCTCATTGCTTTTCCCATTGCATTGGCTTGGAGTTTCCTTTCCATCCCCACACTCCAAGGATCTGAGCCTGGCTCTGCTGCTTCCTGCTTAGGGCTGCTCCCATGCTGTGGGAGGGGAAAAAGGGAAGAGGAGAGGCATGTCCTGGAAAAACAAGGCAAATCTCTCCAGTGCTGAGTTTGGAATCCTTCAGTCGTGTTTCTAATGTGATTATCAATATGGCCACAGCTAGTTGTATTAGTGGTAGCTCCTGCCCAGCTTATTACACGTGCTGGTGTTCAGACGTGACAGATCTTGCTTGTAGCTTCCAGCAGTAGCAAAACAGAGTGTCAAAGGGCTTGGGAATGGATAAACAGGGCTAGGGAATGCTGCTGTCGTGGCACAGGGCAACAGTCCTGCTGGCTGCTAATTCATCTGTGAAGCTTCAAGCATTGATTGCGATGACTTAAACACCTCCTGAGGATGTTTTCTGCCCTCTACTACTTGGAATTCTCTCATGGTGCAAGGCATTCAGAGTGCGTCGTTTCTCTCTTCCCGTTTGCAAGGGGATGCGTGCCGTTTAGCTTGTAATTGGAACTCTGCATGCTGCAGGTATCTTTGCACCATCATGAGAAGTGGCTCATTTTGTGAATCGCACAGGTATTTGTCACCTTTGTTTTAAAATGGGAGCTATAAATTTTATGGAGTGTGTGAAAATATATATTAGTTTTCTCACACAGATGAATCAGTCATACTCTAATCTGATATGGGCTTTATGACCTCGCTAAGGTTACATTCTATGCTTAATTTTTTCTCTTGCTCCTGTATTTAGATCTTAGGTTTAATATCTTTAAAGAGGCAAGAACATTGAAAAAATACACCTGTAAAAGGGACTGTGCTTCTACGTATTATTCATAACCCAGGAGGTTCAATGAGCTATGCCAATTTGGCATGTTGAAGCTGCTTGACAGTCCATTTCTTATTAAATATGGTGCATTTAAAAAYGTCGATTTTACACAACTGCAGATCTGTTTGATTAATGTGTTTTCTAGGGAGTTTTTAAATACTTGAATTGGTTCAGAAAAGTCCACTAATGCCTAATGGGGCATGACTGTGGCCTCAGCCTACCTGTGATGGGGAATATCATCTGATAGGGGAGACAGAAAGGGCTATGTTCCTAGTGTTATGGGGGATAAAAGGCAAATKAATTAATGGAACAGATTTCCTTCACACTTATGGAAAATGCAGTTTTTTTCAGGTCAGCAAACATTATGAAAACCTTGTCATCTCTGCCTCTGAAGAAACATGTGCCTTTCAGAGAGTGAGAAATAAACCTGCTGGATTCTTTTTCCTTCTCTGATCTTCCTTCTTCCCCTTGTATATGATTGGAAAAAAAAAATGTTGGTAGAGGCTGGGGGAAGAAGTGGGGGCAGTTTTGCAACTGATGTGACTTAACATGACAGGAGTTGATCAGAGTTCATGTGCCAAGCCAGCATTAGTCAAAAAAGCGCTGCTGCTCTTTCTGGGAGAATAAACATCTTTGTGCAGTTCAGCTGTCCTGGTATTTTGGAGGGCGAGAAGAAGGGTTCAACAAACGCTGTAGGATTCCTGTGTGCCTATAATTTGTAATACACATGGCATCTCTAGTGCAAAAAGGACAGCAAAGCTCAGTGCAGAGAGAAATATTGTTACAGGGTGGAAAGGGGTTATTTGAAGCACCTCGTTTTGCTCTTGGTTCTGTCTGTGAAAATTCTTACTGTGGCTCAAAGAAAGTGAATTTGGGGCACTGCCAAGAGCTGTTGAAAGCTGGATCATGGACTAGGATCCCTTTTTGGAGGTTGACTCAGAAGGAGCTTTGACGTTTTTGAGGGAGGATTGAAACCAGTGAGGCAATGGAAAAGAAGAGTGCTTCTGGATACATTT
The DNA here is from genome assembly GCF_003342845.1 of Nothoprocta perdicaria. NCBI lineage: Eukaryota > Metazoa > Chordata > Aves > Tinamiformes > Tinamidae > Nothoprocta > Nothoprocta perdicaria. The sequence goes on from NW_020455976.1 coordinate 3,103,948, forward strand.
GGACTTGCCAGCCTAGTTACTGGCTAGTGGGGCTGGGAGAGCACTTGTGGAGGGAAGAAGCTTCAGATTGATCTGTTGAACTGAGGGGTATTAAACTGAGAGGTGGGCTGATTTGCGGGCCCAAGGTGATGCACGTTGGCCAGAGCAAGCTGAAGGATGACGAGTTCAACAGACCCAGGGCTTAATTCACATTTGTTGTGCAGACTGAGTAGATGGTCAGAGGACCATCTCTTGTGGATTTGTTGGCCAGCTCTAAGCTTTGCTCTGTGCTCATTCCTCTGGGATTCACTGGTGTTATTTCAGTGTCATTATATTACCAGTGAGGAACAAACATGGCTGGAGGATACAATCTGTCCTCTAACATTAGAACCTCCAGAGCTGGATTGTGTTATGTGGCAGTTAGGTTTATATTATATATAAATAAAATATTGTTGGCCTCCTGCTCTGTCATTGCAGTACGTTTTCTAACATTCAAGAACAATTTCTTTTCTGTTCCGATCTTTTCTTTGTCARCAACAGCCAGATCTACACATGAGAGAGTCTCTCAGTCTATGGTTTATGTGTAGACCAATTTTCTTTGCACTTCTTGGGATGTCCTAGATTGTGTAATTTATATCTGTATTAAGGAGGCTTTGCAGTGAATTAAAGAAGCTTTAGCATATGGGAGAATTCCGCATACTGATGGCTGTCCTTCTCTTTCCAAATGTGGAAAATACAGTGGATTTTCTAAGCTAGAAGCCTAGGGAATGGTGAAACATGTTCAGGTAATGCATCTCCCCACACTCAAAAGCCTGAGTCAAGAATTCCTCCCCGCTCCCCTTGTGCTGGGAACAAGCTGTCCTGTGTTTTTTCTCTGTGATGCAAACAGGTCATTCATCTCCTTACTTACCAATTAACGAGTTGCTTCAGAGCACACTAGTCTCATTATATTCGGAGCCTCAATGCCTCGATCTATCATAAATGGTTTAAGATTAACACGGAGGAGGTTAGCTTTCTTTGAGTACTTCAAAGTTTGATTTAGCTTGAATATTATTTCCCAATGGAGAATAGAGTTGTTTACCTTGGAAATATCATAAGTGATGGAATATTGAGAATCAATCAGTCATTGCCTTGATGCTTACGTGTAGACGTTACAAGATGGAGGGATAATTACAAAATGCAACTTTCAGATGGAGTTGTTTGGAAAAGCAGTTTGATTAAACCTCGGCACCTAATGAAGGGTGAAGCCAGACGTAGCAATAGTAGACATCCCAGCTTTTGTCTTTGAAATACGCTGTCTCGTTCAAAGAAATTAGACAATTAGACATTATAAAATGGTACTACCTTTGTCAACGTAAAAACTGTGTCTGCCTGGCTGGATTCTCTGTATTGCCAGTGTTAATTAAAAATCTGTCCTTTGACTGATGGAAAAATTCTTTGAAGTGGTGCAACTCAGGACAGGCTTTGTTTCCAAGTGTCTTCTGTTCTCATTTGCTTATTTTCATGACCAATATAAATCTATGAGGGCCAAGATTAAAATTGTGTTCTCTTTAATAGGGTCACTCATGCAAAGGCTGTGGGATTAGATCTTAAATTGGCACTTTTTAAATCTCTGATATAGTTACAGACTCAGTGAGCTGTGTAGAGTCCTCACCTTTCTTATGGTTAGAACTCGCTGGAAATTACTCTTATGTTGAAAATCTCAGTCCTTTGTTAAGATATATATTCTACCAAGCATTTAGTCCTTGCCACAAAAACAGAGCAGAAACTCCAAACAGCAAATATATTAATTAGTTTGACTAAAAATATTCACCTTTGAATATTTCATTTTCCAATGAGAAAAACACAAAACCACAACACAAATTGTTGTGTATGGGGGGTGGTGGCMGTGGGGAAATCTATTGTTATGATTAAAAAAAGATAAAGAAAAGGCTTGGGGGAGGTGAAAGGAGAGCGGAACCAGCTAGACTTTTTTATGGTTCTTCATCTTGGAGAYTGCCTCAGTCTCTGCTGTGAGGGGTTGGCATGTGCAGGCTTCAAGGTAGCCTGCGTTTCTGAAAGTGCTGTATCTGTGAACAAGACTGACTAAGGACTGGATGAAGTAGGTTGGTGTGGCGGGGCAGAAGGGTTGTACTGCCATGGTCCTGCAAGCATGTTAAGGAAATGAGGTGAATTTGCATGATTTTTACATGGTTTCTGAGGTTTCTCTGCCTGAAGAGTTAGGTTGCAGCTCGTATCTGATTGTAGTCCAAAATAAATGTCCTTTTCCATGTACCAATGCCAGGACAAAATGTTTGGAAGTCTATCAGGTGGACTCTGTGTGCTGATAGAGACAGGATGAAGCCAGTGGAGGCCTTACAGGGTCTCCTGAACAGACCTTATTGCTTCAGGGAGACTTTTCTGTAGAATTTTGAGTAAAGCATCCTTGGATTCAGGATACGAAGCAGAGCCAACTGTGTGTTTATTTTCCTTTGGGTAGTTGTTTCTGACAGGGAGCCCAACATCCTAAGAATATCCGTGGGACTGTTTTTCTGAKGTCCTGCATTTTGTTCTGCAAAGAGAGGGCTGAATGTTGAAGTGCCTGCTTGTATCTACCTGCTGCTGATGTGAACTACTGCTGAGGTGAAATCACACTCCTTGTCACTGCTCAGAGCTTCCAGCTACCTCCACTGGCATAACAAGGGTAGAGCCTTACATAGGCGCCTTATTTTGTGCCTGTAAGGGAAACCTGATAGAGAAATCACAATTTTCAGACCACAGGGATATTTATTTAACTAAACTGTTGTTGATTTAAATGATGGTGCTTTGACCTTTAAAAGAAATTCTTAGCAACTTTCACAATGAGACCCTTTTATTATGAGCATATTATAAAGATTTAGGCTTTAATCTCACATCTGGCGGGAAATATCTGGTGGGGAATTGCTGATCATGCTTTCCTGAGTACACCGGGTAATTGGTTCTTATGTAAAACAATATTAATTTTAGTCCTGCAGACATCTCTGTCAGTCTCGAGAAGGACAGATCAATGCACCAGGCACGATGAGGAACACTGCAGAATGTGTAGCAAGTAAATTCACAGGCCTAAGAATGAACGAGACTCATCCTCTGAGGCATTAGAATTGGGGAAGGGAGTGTATCAATAATGAGAAACTCCCATTTGAGATCAAGTACAATCCAGGTCACAAATAAGTACATTTTAGACATCTGCTTGAGGCAGTGAGCGTAATGAATAAAAAGCATTAGCATCGTACAGAAAACCTGCCTATTCCTCTGCCAGAAAGCAGAGCAGCATCAAGGAGCCTGGCTTTTTAGCTCACTTTGCCATCGACACTGCCTCAGTTGCCTTGCTGAGCTTGCTCTACCTGTATATCCTTCAAATCATTTTGAAAATCAATGTATTTGATTTTCACCTTCCAGAGTGGCATATTGTTTGCAAAGCCCTCTGAGATCTGCTGGAAGGAGAGGGTAAGGGGGTCTCTGAGAAATCCGCACTGTCATTTTCTGCTGGGTCTGCACAGAAGGAACTGGAGAATATCAGATCTCTCTGAGCATGTACAACACACCATGAAAATATGCCAAAACAAGCTTCTTAGAAGAATTGTGCCCCTAAATCAAAGGAAGATGGAATAATAAATAATAAATTAAGAATCAACCTGCAAGAGAACAGACCACTTGAGAACTACTGGTAGATTTAGTTGCAAAAAGGACTGCTACAGTGTCCAAAGCTCTGCTCTGTAAGATAGATTATGATAATCACATTTCTATACCAATCATGAACAGTGGAATTAAGGGAAAGAAGGAAGAAACTGAGAGAGCGCAGTTATCTTAGTTTTCCTTACAGCCACCTTCTCCTGGACATGTGCATGGACAAGACGACTTCTGATTAGAAAGAAGTCCTGCTCTCCCTTCCCCATCGCCTGTTTTACCCATGTTCATGAGTGTCCAGCTTGGCGAGAACAGAGGAAGGCTAAGGAGGAGAAAATCTTGTGGTTTTTTATTTTTTAATTTTATTTTTTTGAAGCATGACATAGGGAGGAAGTGGAGGAGGAGCAGTGAGGATGAAAGGCAGGCAGTAATTCCAAGAGCAGTAAGAGCAGTGTCACATTGCAGGTTTGCATGCAGCTCTGTCCAGGACTGCCAGGTCCAGTGAGCAAAAATGTCATCCCTCTGGTCTTAGCTCAGGCAACATTATTGCTGCGTACCTGCTTCTGAAGGGGCACATGTATCACATGCTCTGCTTTATGAAAGAGGAAGCCTGTAGTCTAGCAGGTGTGAGAACCTAGTACCAAGCCCTGAACTGAGAATTAGAGTGCTGTAGGGTGAGATTTAGCCTCAGTGTGAATGGGGATGTGTGAGCTCCCTCCAGTGTCTAGTTGTGTGATGAAGGTGGACCTAAAGGAGACCTCGGCAGGGAAGACCCTTTCGGCATCCCTTTCACGTGCGGCTGARTCTCGCCCGCAGGAGCTGCGGAGGTGATGGCAGTGCAGGGGAAAGCTGGAGAGAAGAGAAATAGTCTGTTCAGTCTGGGTTCGAGAAAGTTATTGGCAGCATAAAAATGCTATTATGATATTAATGAGAAATCCACTTGTGCAAAGCAGAGCTTTGGGCTGAACCTGCAATTTGTAAAATTTACGCAGCTATTCAGTATTGCTAATCTGATAGGCCTGTTCAGAAACTTTAGTGTGAAAAATCCTTTAGAGAAGTGTTTTGATTTAAAAAGAAACAAACAAAAAAAACCTTTCTCTGTTCAAGTCTGGATTTTTTCCTTTCCTACCTCAGATTTTTTGCTGAGACCAGAATTTATAGTATTTCAGACTTTCAGATCAGTGAAGCCTGAAGATCATATTTTTAACATCTTTTTTGGCCTTTTTTCTAAAGTTTGTGATAAAATACTGGAATAAATACCAGCTGATTTCTTGCTGTGTTTCTGTTTTACTTTCATTGTTTCTTTTGCCACACTGTCAAACTTCTGTGGGTGAGAATAGAAAGAGAAAATGATGTCCCTCCTCCTCAAATAGAGAGAGAGAGAGAGAGAGAGAGAGAGAGAAGCGGGGGGGAACCCAGAAAAACCCGGGAATCTTTAGTTTCTTTTATTATACTGCCAAGGATAGAAAGGAGGATCCTTTTTTTCCCCCCTCAAAGTAGTACAACTGAACTGGTGATGATGTGTGACCAAGTGAAGGGCTTGTGTGCTGGAAAGCTTGTCGTCTTGGGGCACCTTTAGTGACCTAGCAGAAGTTACCACCCCTGCCCAACCCTGTTTCCATGAAAGCTCTCAGCTGTCTRTAACTTTGAAGACCCCTCTTGAAAAATATTTCAGAAAGCTACAACAGGAAGACCTGGACTAGCTGGGGACAAAAGGATCCTTATCTCACAGTGTATTTTCGGTGTTGACTTGATGTCAGTTGGACAACATGTGAACGGTGTGGGTGGCCAAGTATGGCCACTGGGCTGAGATGGTACCGCATCCTAGTACTCCTTTCCTTACTAAGGACAYGGTACTAACAAGGAGTAATTGTCTAGGCTTGGCTGTTGTGAAAAGCATGAGCATCTTCTGTGGAAGACATAATTGTACAAAGGGATAGGATAGGTAGGATAGCTGTTCAGAGCTTCATCTTGAAATTGGTGGAACTTTAGTTCCACTTTGCAGGTTGAAAATAGGAAATATTAAATGACTTTCCACAGGCTTTGAAGGGGAGATCTGTGTTGGTTTGACAACTAGAATTTCTGTTTTCTCTCTGTTTGGACTACAGTCAACCTCTCTGATTAATAATAATAATAATAGTAATCGTGTCGTTCACTTTCTGTCAGACCGTCTAATCTGCTCTTGACCTGTGGATGTGAAGATGAAAAACCCTATTTGCTGACATTAATCCCCCAGGCCATCTGCTCTCCTTTACCTTTTTGGTCTGAATGTGTTATTTTTGTGCCCTGCCCTCCTGCTTTTGCCATGTGTCTCTAGCACTAACGCGGAGTTACACGCGACCCTGTGCTGAGGGCTGCGACTGCTTCAAACAGCACCTGCATTTTTAGAGATGCTTAGGGATTTCCTTTAGTATCTCCTCTCTTCTCTTGGCAACTCCTCTCAGCATGATTTATGAATAGCAAGTGTAGCTGGGGGTGATGGGAGGTATCAACACCTCTGAATCCCAGCGATAGGAGCCAGCGTAATTAATAACGACACGCCAGGAGTGTTTGTTTTGCATGAAGATCACACAGCAGAGAAATATTTTTTTTGATTTCTAGGGGAATGGGAGAAGTCAGGACTAGTCTTTCCCTGTGCTGTTAAATCTGTGTGTCATTTTCCTTAGATAATTAAGTAATTCTAGCCTTTCAAGGAGAGAAGCCTCCCTCTTTTTTCCCTGTTAGCTTGTAGATGTAGTACATGTACCTTGTGGCAAATCAATGCTAAYGGTATTACCATGCATTATTGCAGTAATGGAGTAGAGTAAGCCCAAGGAAAAATGTTCAACCCTTACCGATTGCATTAAGAGCATGAGGATCTTTTATGTAGTTGGCTTATTAATGGCACTTTCATTTATGTCCCTGTGTTTTAACCCTTTGGAGATTACTCTAGAATACAAATAAAGTTGCCAGATATCAAACAGATTCAATAAAGGGAGCTTGGGTGTTTATAGCAAACCTGAGCGATGTATTTAAACCACYATGGGAAGAAGGGAGCTGTTAAATTACTAAGCAGAACCCAGGGTTACTCTCAGTTTGGAGGCACAAAAGCTGTAGGGAGGGGATATTAATGCCCTTTGGCCCCTCACACTGTGTCCCCATTGATTCTGGCCTGTTTTTGCACCACCTGAGATGCCTGTGCTGCTCCTTCCCTCCTTCCCCTCCTTGTCCTCCAGAGGAAATCCGTGATTTGCCCCAGCAGCATTTTTCTCCAGGGAAGATCAGCGTTCTTACCTGTTCTCTCTTGCCCTCTGTCTGATGGCAGCCAGCTGGTATGTTGTTTGCACCAGGCATAATCTAGATGCCAGTGGGGCTATTTCTTGCTGCATTTGCAGGTCTTCTCCCTGGCCCTGGTAAGTGATCAGGTATTCTGGCCATCACCATAGTTTAAATGATTAGTAGCTTATTAAATGGCATTTTATCATGGAAATGAATACAGCAGTGGTTCCCAGCCCAGTAGGGAGCATGCATTACAGTGCGGACAGGGTGGCACTTTGTTTTCTTCTTGGGGCCAGTGTCAGATTTTCTGGTTTCCTGTGGATGTGGGTAACATCAGAGAGGCCCTGTGAAGTGAAGCTGTGAGACATCAGAGTCTAGTAAAGGCCTTGGGCTATAAAAAATACCACTTAGTTTTGTCCTAYCTCGTGACTTAGAGGTGTTGTGAGTATGAATTCCCCTGGGCTCCAGGAGTGGGTGGAATTTCCTTTCAAAATACTTCAAAATCCATTTAAGTGAAGCTTGATTCAATTTGACTTCTTTTAGGAGCAAGTGTGAGATCCAGTGTACAAGAAAGGTGGGGGCTGCTCTGGTTGGTTTGCTGAGAAACACCTGCCTACAGCATAAATACTTTATTTTCTTTGGTTCTTCCTCACTAAATGTACACTGTTATATTCTTGTTGACCAGTACAAAGTCTTTCCTTGGTGCTGTAGTTCCATTTCTCTGTTGTATGGGATTGTTCTTAAGAGTAAGGAATGAAAAAGCAGTAGGTGAGGGTCTTAAAAGTCACYGTTTGTTGTGGTAAAGAAAATGGCACCAAGCTGTGTCAGGCTGCATATCCTTTTGTGAAGCCCCACCATCAAAGTTGAGGACTCTGCTAGATTTTTTTATCTCTAGTTTGCTAAGAGTATTCTGCCTTTGTGCAAAAATTTGTCTTTGGATTTAACACATGCAGAGAAGAAAGAATCGGAATCTTCCCTTTCTAGGTCYATCTCAAGCTTTGACCAGGTGGGTAAAGAAGGAAAGGTTTTTCTGGAAGAGGAAACAACTTGGGAAAAGTACATGGAGTGAGAGCAAACTGTCAATTGAGGGTGTGGCACAATGGTATTCGGGGAAACCTTGCACTGTACATCTTTGAACATCCTCCCTCTGTCAYTGTAGGTCAGACCTGTTTTCCACAGATGTGAATTTTTCCCCCAGGGGCTTCCAGGTAATYTGAACCTCAGGTTCAGGGAGCAAGTGATTCTGCTGGGCCTGCTGAGGATGTTGTCTAGCTGCTCTGGCAGACAAGGCTGTGCTGAATGGGAGCACTTGGAGAGCCCTGGTCAGCTCCTGAGGCAGCAGCGCATTCCTAATCCATCCTCTTGTTTGAGGTCTGTGGCTTGGGATTTGCRGCCTTTGGTTTGCAGATGGTAGCACAGCCTTGATGGGTGGATTTCCCCTTAATGGGCTTTAGAGATGTCACTGCTGCAGTGTTCAGATTGTAACAGTTATCCCCTGCAGTAAGACCTCCTTGGACTCCTTTAGAGGGTAATTCTGGGTCAAACAAAAAACAGTGGTCTTGATAGGGACATCAGTTATTAAAACTGATTCAAAGCCTGTACTGAAGTGTGCCTGGGGTATGGACACAGCTAGCTAKCGTCTGTTAATGGGTGTCACTGGAGCAGCTTAGGCAGCAGGAGCTGAACTGGTTGGTAGCTGTGGCCTCCAGCACACACAGTGACCAAGGATGGTTACCTCCTTGGCTGGCACAAGAGAAATCGCAAGTTTGTTTCCCTAGCAGCACAAGGTAGCAAGGTCTAGCACTTTGTTTTCTTTCTTCTATAAGACTTTGTGTGTGCTAAGCCTTATGGCATTCAAACAGCACCATTTTCCTCAAATCAAGGTAGTCATAGTTCTTAAGTGCTTTTAAGATATGATCTCAGCTTTTCYAGATCACACTGTGCCCTAGGGAGTGAGTGGAGCAAGAAAAGGGTAGATTTCAGGCTGACTAGGACCTTTTTTGCACAGCAATTTATCCTTAGGCTTCTCAGTAGCAAAAACACCCCTGGACAATCAGGGACATCAAATTTCCTGAACAGCCAGAAATGWGAAGCTGATGAGAGATGCAGTCAGTTGCCAGCAGTAAGCTGGCATGCTGTCTGCTTTCCAGCACGTCTCAGGATCCCTTTTCTCCRTGAAACCTGTAAGAGTCAGGTAGACCTTGGGAGAAGAGGGGAGATTAGGACCATTTACTYTTTCTGACTCAATGACTGTGTGAATGTTAGTCAGACTTCYATGCTTTTTATCAGATTTTCTCAGAGGGGGATGTCTTATTACTCATTGCATGTTCTTGGATATTATATCTTAAGCCATGATTATACCTTTTTTGACTATACGTGGCACAGCTAAGCCAACATCTTAGAGGAAATGTTTGAATTTAGAAGACATAGAGAAGCTGAAGATATGAATGTTCTGGCCCAGCACCTTCTGAGAGACATGGCGGAGCAAATTTTGAAAAGTTTGGCAAAACTCCTGAAAAACCTGTTCCTTATTGTGGTTTTGGACCATATGGAATCCAGTATTTCTGAGTGGGCAAAGACAACGAATACAGACAACATGCAGTACACCATGAATTCAACACAGTGGGCTTGTGTGCTGTACAACCGAGCTCTGTATATGCTGCAGATCCAAACTGCCATCAGCAATTTGGAATCCCTGTGAGTTTTCAGCAGAGGGGGAATTTCATGCTCTTAGATTTAGGAGCGACCTAGAACCCACCATTAGCGAGCAGCATGACATGAAGCCAGCAGGATCTCCCTAGGGAATTCAAAACAAGCACCTTTGCCTTCTCTGTGGCTGCTGAGTCCTTTGCTCTGTTGTGCACGCTTTGGGCCATTGGACCACTTGGCAAAGACAATGGGGGAGCTAKCTGAGCATTCCCAGATGAAAGGGGCTCTCCTGTCTCCTGCATAAATGGTGTTTGTGTAGAAAGAAACCTGAAGGCGGGATGCAGGGTCAGTCAGCAGGGCTGGCTTTGCAGCTGCTCCTTTGGGTCACGTCCCCATGCTGGGTTTCTGAGGAGGCCTGTGGGTGTGAGCGGTGCTGCGGGAGGGCAAGGGCATGGAGCAGTGACGGGCAGGGCTGTGCAGAACCGGGCGTGGGAGAACTGGGGAGCCAGGCCCCAGCCAGCAACGGGACAGTCACAGCAAGGGGATCTGTCCATGTGGTAGGAGATAAATGTTCTTTTTTTATATATCTCTTTTTTTCCCCACACTCAAAATGAAACAGTTGCAGAATTAAAAAAAAAAAAAAATCAATGAAAACCCCAAATGATCAGTGCTGTCTGAGAAGGGTTTGGAGTGAAATGATTGCCAGGCTCTATTTATTCCTTTCTTTAGATCTGAATAGTGTCATTAGACTTCTTCCACCCAAATCATCACCCCCTCCCCCCTCCTGCCCCAAACACAACTCCCCCAATTGTCTCTTCCCTTAATTGAACCAGCTTCCCCTCAGTTATAGACATGTTCTGCTACTTTATATTTGTGTGGTAATTGGCCTTCCAGAACATTGACTTTACTTATTTGCTTACTTAGAAACCTGCTGCGGTGCCTGGTGTTCTGGCATATGGTTGCCTTACATCACTAAGCRATCCATTAAAAACCAACATGGCCCAACCGAATATAACACCGACCCCTGCCTCCTGCAGTGCATGGCTGTAGCTGGATAGGGATTAAAGCAGATTGGAATAGATTAGATCAGGGATTAAAACCGCCTGTAATGGATACAGTGTTGGATTATTCCATTTCTATTCTGGGATATAGATGGTGCAAATCTGGGGCTGTTGAATGGCTTCCTCGCCGTCTCTGTGTTGTGACCAGCCAGTCCTGGACGAAGCTGGCATTCCTGCATGGGGAATGGTGTGTGCTGGTGACGGGCTCGCAGTTCGCAAGTTGTGCAGGAGATGGGGGTGTTGTTCATGTTACCTTTGTCTCCTAGAGAAGCTAAGGGAGGAGAGAGCAAGGGCTGCATCTCTTTGGCACCGAGGCCTCTGCCAAAGGCTGAGGAATCTGGCAAAGGAGAAATTGTAATAGGCATCATCAGTGACACTTTGACAGTGCGACCCGTTATTTAACRGCAATATGTAGGGTCTATGGTAGCATTTCAGGAGCTTTCTTTAGAAATTCCAGTCCTATCCATGGGTGTCTGACAAGTAAGAGTTGGGGGTTATCCTGGTGATGGAAGTTTGAATTGATGGTCTGGAACTGTCCCTGAAGGTGGCAGGTGAAGGGATATTCACAGGTGGTGATTTTAGGTGCAAGGGTCTGCAGGTAGAAGAGAGCTGCTCCTGAGGTGCTGAAAGTGCCGTGGTGAAGAAAGGGCTGGTTAGCACTATGCATAAAAACCTGTCGCCTCCTCTGCTGTGCCTTGTACAGCTGGGTTCTTCTGGTGGTAAAGAGGGCTGTGGTGAGCATAGAGTAATGTCTTGTGCTGGCAGGATTCGGGGAGATCTGCAGACAGGTCCTATTCTGGTGTGGGTGGGTTTGTGATCAAGAAGTCAGGGATAGAAATGATATTGCAGAAAAGAGGAGCTGATCTAGGTGCAAAGAGGGGCCAGGTCTTGMGCAGCATCCAGCCAGACTGAGATGATAAAGGCACGTGAGTGACCTGCTCTCCTGGCAGCAGCGGTCACCAGCAGCAGCACTGGCCCTGTGATGGTTCTCACTTGTGGCTTACAGTGGTTCTGGCCATGCAGAAAGCTCCAGGAGCAGCAGGGAGCTGCTGGGCCCGGGGGGCTGGAGCACAACTTGGGGACAGTTGCAGTGTGTTGCAACTGCAGCCCCCCTGCAGCTGTGCAGTGTGTCTGCAGCACGTGGCCCTGGCAAAACGCAGGCATGGGCTGTGCGCTGCTGCCCTGTGCTTGGGACAGTCTCCTCGCAGCAGTCGATCCAGGGAGAGAGAATTAAGATACTTCCCTGGCCCTGTGCTCTGTTCCTTTGCAAGCGCCTGAAGGCTGCAATCCTGGGGCGAGCTTGGCCCTGGGCAGTAAAGCAGCCTCTGCCGCAGGCTCGTGCATCTCAGGACTCTGTGTGGTGCCTATGGAACAGCTCTGRCGTGAGCCCCCATTACTGTTCTCACACAAATAGCTGCTCCTAAATGTTTTGGAGGTGAATGCAAGTCAGAAATAGCAAGCCTTGGGTTGGAGAGTGGGTGATTTGATTCTACTACTCCACCACCTCCTTTCCCTCTCTGTATTATATTTGGATTTCTGCCATGGGCAGGGTCCCCAGCTGTTGACTGGCTTCCCCCTTGCTGCAGCCCCAGTACTACTCCTACAGCAAGGGTACAAGCTGCAAGCCAGCTGACACCCCAGACTCTCTTCTCCCTCCTTACAGGACAGCTCTGGAGTGATTTCCATCATTTCCATCATCCAGCAGTATTTGCAGCCCCCTCTTTGCTTTTCCAGCTTGCTACTCACTCATGGCTGCAAGTCGGGCTGCATGGAGCCCTCCCCACCCCAGTGAAACACTGTGCAGCAGGAGGAGGCTAAACTCAGGGAAGGGACTACCAGGGAACCCTCCCTGGTCTGCCAGGCTGGGCAGTGCCGTCCCTGAGCCTTTCTCTGTCCCTGTGCTTCCTGCCGGGTTAGACGATCTAAACTGGAGGGGACTTGGGGGAAGCTGCTGAGCTGTCCCGCTCTGGGGGGGACACTGAGGGGAGTGCACGGAGGGCACGGAGAATGGCTGCGGTCCGGGGCGCGTGGGATAATCACCACGACGCTAATTATCGATGCTCTTCAAAAGGGAGAGAGTGAWAAAAGCGGTTTAAAAAAGGTTGACAGTGGACTTGATCTGGAGAGAAAGGGCTGCTGCGTYGCTGTAATAAATAGCTGCGGAGGGACAGGGCAGTGATGCCTGTGAACAGGGGTGACCCTCGGGAGGAGGGAGACCCGCGGAGCCGGGGGAGGAGGAGCGCGTTCCCCTCTTTGCTCGGCGCGGTTACTCGCACCTTGTCCGGGGCTGAGCTGCAACGGCTCCCTGGGCACTGCCAGCAGAAAGGAGGGCTCCGGAGCTGGCGGAGCGAGGTGTYCCTGCGCTGGGAGGGCACTGCCTGCTCTAAGGACATGCTCCTTCCTCGAACCCAGCCCGAGCTGCTGCCCCAGGCAGCAGCCCCGCACAGATGATTCCCTCGTGTTTCTCTTCCACTCTAGACCAAGCCCACCCCGGCTCCCTTCCCAGCGCGGAAGGTGACAGGGCTGCCGGGCTCTTGCGCACAGCCGTGGGCAGGGATAGATCCGTGTGCCCGGAGCGGTGCTCAGGGGGGCTGTGTCCGCGGAAACGCTGGACCGCACAGGCTGCGCGTTGTTCATCCCAGCTGCGCCGCTTTACGCGGCTCGCCCACCCTCTATCCATACCCATACATACACATATACAGGGAGGAGCCGTATGCGTGCGTGGACAGGAGAAAGGGCTGCTCTGTCCCGTCCCGCGCAGGGGCGGCAGCCCCGGCGGCTGCGGCGCGTCCCGCTCCCGCCCCCGGCGCGGCTGGTGCCCGCGTTGGAGCGGCGGCGGCGTTTGGCAGCGCGCGCAGCTCCGCCCCCCGTGCGCTCCTACCCTCGCACTCCATCAAATCCTCGAACGTGAACAGTTTCACTGAAAAGCACTTTTCAAAAAAAAAAAAAAAAAAAAAATCCAGCACCAGTCAGGAACAGAACCCAACTACGGG
>NW_020455976.1:3118206-3120150 GCF_003342845.1 Nothoprocta perdicaria
GGCGGACGAGGGGAAGGCGGCGCGGCTGCGAGCGGCGGAGGAGCCGCGCCTGGGCGGCAGCACCTTCGCGCTCAGCGGCGACGCGGCGCACAACCAAGCCATGGTGCACTGGTCCGGCCCCAACAGCAGCGTGAGTACCGAGCGCGGCGGCACGGGGCGGTGGGCGCCCTGCTGTACTGCGCGAAGGGAAGGGGACACGCTGTGATGGGCTGCCCGAGATGCAGAAAAGTTTTTTTGGGGAGGGGGACCCCCCCTCATCCTTCCACAGAGCCGAGGTTTTGGGGAGCAGCGCGGACAGAGGTTCGCCAAGGGAGTCGGGCTGCTTGGAGCCTTCCCTTTGCGAAGTGCGGGACGGACCTTCTCTGTGTCCAGGGCCCCTGCCCAGCGGCAGCTCCTTCCTCTCCATCCCTCTCTATTCAGCATACGTTTTGGCTTGCTTGCTGCCCCTGCGCTGAGGGAGGTAATTGATGTACAGCGGTGGCAGGGGAGAAGTCCTCCTGTCTTCTGCTCTGCCGGCTGCAGACGCGAGATAATCTATTAATTCATAAAGGGGAGGAAAGCCCCCCAGCGTGTTGCGGGGCTCCGAGGGAAGGCTGTGTGTGTGAGCACCACGAAAAGTTTTATTTTAAAAATCGATGGTATCTCCAGCCTTTTTCTGCATAGTCAATAACAGGGAGGAGCTGTGGCATCCCTGCAAGTTTGTGGGGCTGCGTATGTGTGTGGGGGTGCCCCGAAAGAGCACCCGCTGCAGCACTGAAATAGCGCAGAGCCCTCCCTCGCACCCTGCTTTGCAACGCCCCGAGGACGCCCGTAAACAGAACTTCCCGTTTTCCCTTAGCCTCGGATCAGGGATACTGCTTCCCAGCTGAGAGCAGGCGTCATTTAATAGGGCCCTGGGAAACCCCTGTGTCTGGAGACAGCCATCCCATTCGTGTGATTATTAGAGCTCATTAGTGCCTTTAAAATGCCTCTTTTATTGTTTTGCTGCTATTAGAAATGTGCATAAAGCAATTAGCGGTGTAAAATACGTTAGCTGGAATTTTGGATGGATTCCTCATGGGATCGATTAGTCATTAAGGACCAGATTATCCATCTATTTATCCATCCATCAGCCATGGGTTAATAATGTGTAATTCAGCTGCCTCTTTATATTTTTTGAGTGAGAGTTTTTCTCTATTTATTATTGCTTAGGCAATACTGCTGACAGCGCTGTAGATATTACTTTGATTTAACCAATTTTTAAGGCAGTTGTGTTTGCCAGACATGAATTCCGCTCTCATTAAAGATGAAAGCAAACATTCAAGAGAAAACAGCTTCATGGTATATTTTAGCACTACATTTGTCTGTAAGGTTACTTGTTTTTAGTATAAAACGTCACGTAAGGAAGGAAACAACCTGTGTGCCCTCTCTTTTGTTTCCATTTCAATATTAAATCAAAGGGTGTTCAGTAGAAGAAGCTAAACCACCCCCCCATCCTTCCGCAGGATGGATTTCCARTAGTTATTCATATTTATGGTTGAAGTAGTAGAGAAAACCCATGCTATAGGTATTTGCAGGAGAAGGAAGGTTATTTTTTTTTCCAAAGCGTGGATCAGAAAAGGGATTTTTAAAAATTGCTCCCCCGCTTCACTTCTTTTGTGGATTGATACTGTTTTAATACTGAGCTTTGTTTATTCTTTAACCTCGAGTAACTGAGAGGAGGGATAAAGGAAAACTTCTCAGATTGCTCATGACTTTCAGTTAAGATTCTGTACCTCAGTTATCCTGTGCATTGGAAGCTCCTGACTTGAAAGCAATAGGCGAGGCTGTTTATTCCTAGCGTGGTGTCAGGCAGAAGGAAAAGCGAGCTTGTTTAATAACTAATAGTGTTATCTCGTCATGATTTGTCCTGTGTGAGGGTTGGCACTTGTGGGCTTCTTCTCTCCTGTCTCTTACAGAGCAAGT
>NW_020455976.1:3120181-3144839 GCF_003342845.1 Nothoprocta perdicaria
GGGGGGGAAGTGCTGTATTTTCCTGTTGCTGTGGCTGTACACATCGAGGAGGAGGAGGAGAGGTCCTGGCTTGGTCCAGCGTTGCCCAGGAGGGCTTTGCCACCAGGCTGTGCCCGGTCGCACACCCTCTAGCAGGTGTTTTCTTAGGCGTTAGTAGACCTAAAGAAGCAGGAAAGTGAATTGAAAGGTATCGACCCCTTTACTCTGCTAGGTGTCCCAATAGAGCAGGTGGCTGTGTCTGTGCTTCTGCTTCAGGCTACTGAGGCAGTGCAGAGGAACACGGGTTGCCTTCACCCAGTCTCTGTTACCTGAATAGACTTCAAGTCTCAATCAAGTGTGTTTATGATTTATGAAAAATGTAACCATAGAAGTTTCATGTACCTTTAAAATCAAGCATTAGCATTGGGGAATTCCCAGCAACTAGATGCATTTGCAAAGAAGGCTTGTTACTCGGAAGTAGAGATCTTCAGGCGCTCCACAGAGGGAGATCTTTGCAGCTGCTGCATGCCTGGTTCCTTAGAATATTAAAAAGCTGGTGTGTGGGTCTTCTCCTTCTTCCTTTTTTTTTTTTTTTTTCTTTTTTTGTTCTTCTCTTCCCTCACGTTCCTTTCCTCAAAATTCAATTTAACTTATGTAAAAAAATAATCTCACCCAGGTGTCAGACTTTTGTTTTCTCCATTTCAGATAGGAAAATCAGGATTAGGACAGAAGCAAAAGGCTGGCGAGATTGGGGAATTTGGGTTTCCTGATTTGTCCTGCCCAGAGGCAGCTTCTGTGACCTTAGGCAAGACAATTAACCTCTCTGTATATCAGCTTCTATGGGAAATGAGGATAGTACTGCTTGCCTACCACAAAGTGGTGGTGTGGAGCAGAATTAATTTCTGCTTTATCAGAATTAATTTCTGCTTTATTCAATACATAAAGATCTAGTGGAAGTTGCTAGGAAAATGCAAAAATATTGTTCTGTGTATAAATGAGGTTTTGTGCTTCCCCTTGTGTTTCCAGGAAGGGAACTCGATCCAGTCATTGGTCTGATGCTGAAAAAAAAGAGAATTGTCCTTGTGCTTCAAGTATCAGGCCAGCTGTAGAAGTGTTTATTGAGAGAGGTCACTGAAGCACATGAGGTCCTTGCTAGAGACCAACTAGGATGTTTTCCTACTAAAGCCTTTCTGAAGAAAGGAGGATTTTTATTCCAATCTAGCATTATTCTCAGAAGATCCGCAAGCTCTTATTTTCTAAAGCCATTCTACTCTGAAAACACACTGAGTACAAATGTGCTATTCAGTGAGCAGTTGTATCATTTGCACTTGTTCTTGCCCTCTCTGTATCTTGTTATGTTATTGCACTGATTTTTTTCTTTGTTACGCTCACCAGATGCTCTCTCCAACTTCTTTGTTCCTGTGAATATCATCTGATTCCCCAGATTATTTTTTTCTTCTTTCCTCCTGCCCAGATTTCTAGGAAAAGAACCCATGGAAATAAGAGATGGCACCTTTAATGCTATTATGTCTTTAAATCTCATCATCTCACTTCTAGAGGATAGTTTTCCAAGAGATTTGAGCAATTTATAGTGTATAAAATACTCAAATTGCTCTCCTGATACAACCACTGATGCGATGGGACGTAGGGGCTTTTGTCATTAAGATATTTCCCTGATGAGTGTGGCTGTTCTAAGGAAGTATTTTGTTCTGTCTGTGCTTTTTCCATAGCGGCAGTGCGCCAAGGTGTGTGGTTTCTCTTTTTTTTYCCCTATGTAGGAAGTAAAGATACACATTTCTGGCCTTTTATCCTCTAGATTAGGTCAATGTTATCTGTGAACCTAGCTAGGGGAAGAGTGGTGGTGCTTTGTCTCACCCAATGAGATATCCCACAAATAGGGGCTTTTGGAAGACACTTGGAAGCATTTCTGGGAACCAGAGGCAAACTTTGGAGCTTGTCTTAAGGATGAGACGAGGTGCAGTAATGACAAAGTAAGAGCAGGAGAGGACATTTGTCTAAGGTGTGTGCAGTATTGTAGACTGCTTCATCCAGGTTAAGTTCCCATATGATCCTGGGGACTGGATTTTTTATGTTATTGGAAAAATATGTCAGCAGTGCTTATTTTTTATCTCCGAGTGCAGAAGTTGCTCCTGCAAAGGTGCAGCTACGTGATGTTGTTTGTGCAACCATGCGGCTGCACTGATGCTGTTTTAGGACCCAGGCTCTGAAAGCTGGGGAGGGGGATGAGAACTGGGAAATGACTGAACTGGAACTTTGTTTTATTCCTGGAGTCCAGCCTGTGACAATCATGCTGCACTGCTCAGCTAAGAGGTACAGCAAACCTGCTGCTGCCTTCTGCCATGTTAGCATGGGTGCTAGTTTCACCCAAAGACTGGGAATGGGAGCTCTTCCTGGCAGAAGAGTCTGATGAAGAAGAGAGCAAGAGCACTTCTGTGGCCTCTAGCCACCTAAAGGGAGTTAGAAAGATGGTGGCACTAATCTTCTCCTTAGAGAGAGGATATAACTAGACAAGAGCCACAGAGCATGTCAGATAAGACACTAGGAAGAGCTTATAAGACACTAGAAAGAGCTTATTCTTTAGGCAAATACTGTAGCCAGTCACCAAAAAGGTACAGGAATCCTCATTTTTGAAGGCTTTCAAGTCTTATTGCTCTATCCTTGGGGACAGTTCTTTCATGAATGGTCTGTTGGTTGGTGAAAGCCGTGCTTCAAATGTGAAGATGGACTGAACACCTTCTGTGGTGTCTTCCAAGCAGCACTTCTGTGATTCTTCTTCTCCTGTCATCATCAATCCCTCTCCCTTACCTCCAGCAAGCTCTGAGGGCTGGCAGGGAAGAGCCACTTGTACGGGAGCTGGAAGTGAAAGCCGTCCCTTCCGGGAATGATTCTGCTGCTGCTGTTGGCAGCGTTCTGGTGTGATCTGCTAATGTGCGGGTGGTTTGATGCTGAGACATTACTCATTCCCAGGGTGAATTACAAGCTCGGGAGGCTGATGGGCTCACTTTTTGCTGGGCAGTCTTTCATTACGATGTCCAGCAATGCAGTGTGTGATGAGCAGAGCAAGGTGGGCAGTATTTACAGTTGCACATGGACAGTCCTTTGGAGGGAGGCAAGGGTGACGTCCAGGTGGGTAGTGTGGCATTGAATTGTCGGTCGTGCATTGCTGCAGAAACAGTCCAGCTGGATGCCAGTCTAAAAYGTTTACTCCTAGACTATGACACGATGGCAGAGCAATTGAATTAATTGCACTGCATTTGATAGATACTTYAATTGCTATTCTAGACCTATTCTTTTTTCAAATGGCTTCTGGCTAGGTTGTGGTTTTGTCACCACTGAAGGTAGACAGCCTGTGTCACGGTGTCTTAAAACGTTTCCCCTTCTCTGCTACCCTTAGTAATGAAGCATGCTACTTAAGTCATTCTCCAGGACTTTGCTAATCCCTCTTTAATTAATATTATCATGGAGGATGGGGAAGTCTTGCATGGTAACTGCTTTTATGGCTGTGTTAAGTCAGTAGAGCAAGAGGAAGATGTCTGGAAAATATTCTTTGGGTTATTTCTCTCCAGGCAGGTTTCATTCTGAAGTCAGGTCAGTGCCCACTGGAAGGGCCTTTATGTTGCTTGTGGATTCTGTGAAGTTGGCAGATTCCCTGGGCCATTACCCAGCCTAAGGCTGCAGGCAGTTCTTGTCACCTAAGGCTTAATAACAGAATCTCTTCAGTTCCAACTGATTTCCTTACATGCAAATTGTGGGAAAATGAAACTTTCTGAGATTTTCCAAATATTCATAGGTAGAGATTTTAGAAAAAAAAATATGGAAGCACTCATCATAGTCTAATAGATAAAGCACAGTTTGAGGAGAAARACCTTTAATGTTAGCTGAAGTGAAATCCTGAGAACTGGTCTTGCAAGCAGTGAAGGATTTGCTCAACTTAGACCAGGGCCTGGCCCTTAAGCTCTCTGGATCCTGGCACATGACATGGAGGGGAGCCTTGCGCTCATCTGCGTCAATGTTCTCCCACAGTGCAGATACAATCCGTGTTTGAAGGCCAAATCTGAGCTTGTGCTCCAATGGCCAAGGAGGCCCATCAGCTGCAGTCAGGACTTCAACTGGGTCTTAAAGTCAGTGTGGTAATCAGGCCAGTGCTGGCTTCAGTGTGGTTCCGAGCCTGAGCTGTAGTCACGGGGTGAGGATCTGACCAGGCTTAGCCTCTAGTGGGAGGCAGTGTCCTAAGTGCAGAGTCCAGGCTGCCTCTAATCAAGACAGTTAATTAAATGATGCGTTCCTTTTAAAGTGTTGAATGCTTTGCAGAAGGTCCTCAAAGCAGCAAAATACTTAGCTGGATCCTTATTTAGCATAAATTGTGTAGGGTAAAGCCAGGACGATTTACTGTAGTTGAAGATTCAACCTGTAGTGTGATATTGCAGTGTTATAGCAGTGAAATTTGCAGGATAAGAAGGAAAAACAGAAGGTATGGAGCCTTGGAAGCTGAGCACTGTGCGGGAGCCAGTGTAGGCAGGGGACCTGCACACACAGCCCCTCTGCGCTCCCCGCATTACAGCCGCAGAGCTGGCTTAGAGAGGTGCCTCCTTCCCCGTGCGCAGCCCTCCCCTCTCCCTTGCCTGGCCCACAGAGGAGAGCGTTTGACCTGCACTGTGTGCGCCAGGCTGGAGCCGGATCTGGTGACGCACCTGGCAAAGCCCAGCGGGGCTTTTCGGCTGGAATAATCCTGAACTGGAAAATACTGCCTGACYRAAACCTAACCTGTGCATAAGCTTCRTAGTTTGCTTAAACTCTTCATAGGGGTCCCCAAGTCRCTTCCCAAACCCGGACTTTCCCTTCGTGTCCAGAGAAATTTGCAGTATCACCGTTGCATTCCCTCCACGCAAGAAGGGGGATGAGGGCATTTCCTTCCCTGTCTTTTTGGATGTTGCAGGTCTGAGGGAGCTGAATGAAGTTTGCCACAAGCTTTAGGAAAGCGACTGTCTGCGTGTTAAATGTGTCTGATGAATCATCTGCTGTAGCAGCTTTAAGGTCAATTCCCAGCCCTACCGRCCAGCAGAGTTTCAGATTAGAATGAAATTCAGGAAAGGCCCGTGATGAATAACCCAAACTCTCATTCCCCTCCCKCTCTTCGGGGCAGGGGTGCTGGGGAGCGTGCTGAAAGCAGAGCTGGGCGCTAGAGGGAGYGTGGGCATTTGCTAAAGGAAGGAAAACCCTGCCAAGGATGCGGAGGGGAGCCAGAGGCTGGGAAATGAGCKTTGGAAAGATGGGTATTTCTGAAATACTAATATGAAAACACTTGGAGTCCTGGCTTTATAAAACGCCTGTGGTCTGGGGTTACCTCTGCAAGAGAGGTAAATAGCCTTAGTATGARCTTGGCCGTTTCACCCCATGGTGTGCAGCTGATGCCACCCCCCTTTTGGGTTCTCCCTGGTGGCTGCTGGGCTTCTGCCTGGAGATGGGGCTCCGGGTGCCAGGGCGTCACGTGCCGCAGTGCCCTCCAGACTGCGGCGGGTGCCAGCGAAACCGCCCCTGTCTCCCCAGCAAGGGCTGGCGGGCTGGCRGTGCTGCGGGGCTGGGAGAGGGAAGGCGTTAACCTTTGCGGTGCCAGCAAGCGGCGACCCGGATGGGGCTCCTGGGGGAAGGAGCAGCGGGTGCTCGTCCCTCCTCAGCGGCAGTACCCTGTTTTGCCCCTTACGTCTCCGTGTCTCGCCTCTGGGGACAGGCAGTGACAGACCTGCATTGTTCCGTGCTCCCTTCCTTCGCCTGTGCCAGTTTAGCTGTTGGTTGATGGAGAGACAGTTGCATTTTACTGCCACTCTCCCCCAACATGTAATCTGCAGAGGAGAAGATTGAGCCAAGGGGTCCCTGCCTCTTCGGACAGCACAGTTCGCCCTTTGAGATTTCCATGAGGAGGAGAATGTTGCACAAATCCTGGCCTTTTTGTGCCTCTTTTTATTTTATGAATGCACAGGAGGGGCTGGGATTCATCCATTCATCACTGGTGTCTTGGGGCTAAAACAGACCTTTGAGACTAGAGAGAACTATTTTTAAGCCTCAGCAAACTGCTTAGCAATGGACTAGAGGCCTKAGGACCCTTTAAAACAACTGCTTTTTGGGTTTTTGTTGTTGTTACAACTGTGTGAGTTTTGTTATAAACTGTGCCCGTCTGTAACAAGCAGACAGGACAGGGATAGCAGTGCTGTGGCAGTGCTGTGTGAGCCCCAATGGGGTTCGGTGAAGGGCTCGCGCAAGGCGCTGGTGGAGCACAGGGCCTGGGCAGCCCTCAGGAGCGGGGCGGGCTGGGGTCAGTGTCCTCGGCATTCCAGGGAATGCGGCTCCCTGCAGTTGCTGTGTCCCATGGGGCTCTGTGCTGCCCTGTGCTCGGTCTCACCACCTACGCGGGGGAGTTAACTGCTCTCCTCACAAGCAGAGCTGTTGCTCAGGCTTAAAATGGGTGGATGCTTGTAAAGACTATTGAGTGGAAGGAAATGCAAAAAGCATTATTATTTAGCTTTTACAGAAATGCTTCAGGGTCTGAAGCACTGAGAGACCTCTTGGATACAGGGAGGGAAGAGGAGGAGCTCAAATGGTTGTTAACCATTCCCTGATGTCCATGCTTGGCTGGAAAATGCCTCCCAGCTGTGACCAGGAGTATGTGGGTGCAGGCAAACGGAGCCTCCCGCCAGGGCTCTTGGCGTGTGTGTCTCAGAGCACTGGGCCGGTGCTCTGTGCATGCGGTAGCCACGTGCCAGGCAGCATTGCTCTGCTCTGGCCGCCTGTCCTTTCTCGGCAGCCCCTGCTAATTTAGAGCTTCCAGGGTGACAAAGCTAACTGCACTTAAAAAGCTTTTATGCCGTGGATTTTGGTCCTGTGTCTCCAAGTTCACTGGAAAGGAAGGCCAATTGTATTAGCCCCATTTTATAAGCTGCAGCAACCGAGACATCGGGCAGGGAGGGGATTTGTGCCAAGGGACGCTGCTGCTCTGCACCAGAGGGGGAAGGCAAATTTTCTGACTCCTGTCCCTAATTAGTATGGCTTCTTTATGACCAAAAAAAAAAAAAAAAAAAAAACCCCAAACTTGGTTACTTCCAGCTCTGAAACCTCTGAGGTGTTAGATGTATTTCCTGTTCAGGAGAGACTTTGTGAAGGAGGAGAAACAGGTGAGAACTAAGAGTGGGAAGAACAAGACTCTCGTTAATGATAGCCAAGTGTAATTACTCAGCCAAAATCGTTAACAGATTGATTGAGTTAAAGTGCTACAAAGTTCTATCTGAAAGTGGTTTAAGAGCGTCTTCCTGAGGTGATCTCTTTTCCAGYGTGCTCTGGCAACTAAAGGAACGTCACCAAAAAATAGCCCATGGGATCACAATGCCCGTGTCAGGTGTTACGGAGGTGAAATGGAGATGGTTCTGCCAGAATTGGTCAACTTTTCTGGATGCCTGAGTCTTAAGGATGGGCAATCAGGAAAGCCTCCCCCCTTGGAGGTGTAAGCAATAACACATGGTGTGTTTGGCTGAGTGCTCCTGGTGCCTCAGGCCAGATATTCATGTGGGGCCTGTTCCTTCATTCAGCTGTTGATTTTCCCAAACCTTCCAGGAACTCAGTATCTCTGTGACCTTTCTTTCCTCGTTGAATTCAGTTCCAGTAGTTCAGTGGATGGCAAGTTACCCCTTCCATGATAACTCACAGGCAGGTGGATGTGCAGCATGATTGCTGAAGCTGACTTTCTTTTGAAGGCAGCCTGAAACAAAGCGACTGCCTCGCGCGGAGGAAGCCCTAATTGACTTAATTAATATTGTTCACTGTTGTTTTTTGCAACTTTGCCTGGAAACTCTGTTCCTTTAATCAAAGGCAATGTTGCTGGCAGGGTAGCATTTTCAGTTTGCTTGTTCTGCGTCTCTCTGTTCTCACAGTTCTACCCTCACTTGCCTTTAATTACTTTAAGATTATCTTCATCATTTGTTCCTATTTCACATAGCAAAAGTGAAAAACCTGTCTTTCTGGGTATCACCAAGGTCATGTGTTGGTAGCTTTTAGCTCACTGGATGTATGTGGGTTTGTTTTTTTCCTTTATTTTTTTTTATTTTTTTTTTTATTTTTTTCCCTTTTTGGTGTTTCCTGTAATGCTGTTGGAAACAGGCAATAAGCCAGATGGGGGAGAAAGTGTCTTAGTGAAAATTCACAGGAAGGGGGAATGGGAATAAGAGGAGGGAAAGAGGCAGATCTAAGTAGAGCGCTGAAGAATGAGGTCAAATGTTAAATTAAAATATTGTGTSACTTAAGAGTCATTTATGTCCTCTGCAAAATGAGGAATTCTCTCCTTTTCCCCAGAGACAAAGACTGACAGGCAGGGAAGTGGCTGCCTGGTGGAGGCTCCGCTCAGACTKGGGGCTGGATGAGCCGCCTGGATCTCTGGCTGTGCTGGTCCCGGTGGGGATGCGGGAGCTGACCGGGGTGTGCTGGGCACACGGCAGGGAGCTGCTGTGTGCGGCTGCAGCTGCTGCGCGGCCCGGGGGAAGCGCCTGGCCAGGGCTCTGCGCTCGCGTCTCTTCATCAGCACAGAATTTACTGCCCTCGTGCCCATCAGAATGGGCTGCACRTGGGAGCCTCCGAGAGGGCGATGGGAAGGGACAGAATGGAGCTTTCGAGGCTAAGCATGAGCCCGTTTCGGTCACTGAGTGCTTATAAAAAAAAGCGTGTTTTAGAAATGCAGAAGTGATTCTGTAATATGCCTGTGTCTGCTCACGTACATGGCAGAACTAGTATAAAACCATTTAACTAGGTGAACTATAACTACTGTATAACCAGAGATAATCAGGAACAGAGGTTGAGCAGTGCAGGAAGGCAGTCAGTTTAGAGGTACCTTTCCGTAGCGGTGAAAGGGTTTATCATAGCCCCCTTCCGATGATGGGGGCTTTGACTGGAAAGTGCTGCAAAGCAGTGTCCAAATGACATGTMAAATAAAAACAGGGGTTCTGAAGCTTCTTTATTGCCCTGGTGGTCCAGAGACCATCCTGGCTTGTGCCATGGCTTCTTTCCTCGCTTTCTGCCCTGCCCAAGCTCTGAATTGCTTTCCTGTACAGCAGCAAGTGCTGGAACTGGCTTCTAGCTTTGCTCTGCTGATGCTGGCTTTGTGTTCCCACCGGCTCGAGCTCTGCTTGGCTCAACTGAGGAGCAAGGCAGCACCTTGGAGGTCTTGGGGAAAGGCCACAGAAATCATCCGAGCTTTGGCTCTTGAGTTAGAGCTCCCTGGGTTTTTAAGGCTGAAAGACTTAAAGCACGAATAGGCAGTGCTGTGAAGGTGGTGTATTTACTGCAGTGAGTTCCCAATAACTCTTCTTTTTGGCTCTTCTTTAGCTGTTCCTGCCCCTTGTCATACAAGATCAGACTCAAAGCTAGTGAATTCTATGTGTTTCTATTGATTTTAATGGGCTTTGGATGTAAGCCCAGGAATATAAGATCAGACGTGTTGGACCAGMCCAAAAGTCCATCTATTTCGAGCATCATGTGACTGACATTGCGCAGTAACACAGCTGCATTTGTCATTGAATCGTATCTGGCATATCAAACATCTGTCCTGTAGCTAATGCAGTGTAGCACAAGGAGGTCTGCAAATAACTTGCTGCTTATTTTGGTATTTCTGAATGTGTTGGGAATGGTTGGCAGGAAGAAAATACATTGGGCTTGATGCATCACTCCTCACCTCCCTCCTGACCTGTCTCCAAATTCTGATGCGGCTTGAGCGTCTTATTCTGATTAAGAACTCATTAGCCTGAAAGATAAGGACTTTTTTTTTTTCAATAGGAAAACAGATTTATACCTGGAAAGGTTAAAATTAAACATTCATAATTATRTACTTACACAATTCAGCAAAATTTACATGAGATATAAAATATGCTGGCCTTGTTGAGCTACCATTTTACTTTTTTGTTTTTCTACCTGTGCTTTTCTGCGCCCCCCCCTGCACTGTGGCACCCTCTTGGTGCCGGGCAGGTAGAAGTGCTTACGTGCAGCTGCTGGAGGAAACCAGTGAGCTCTCTGCTTAAGAACAGACAGTCTAGGAGCTATTGGGGGATGCAGGCACCGTTAGCGAGAGCAGCGGGGCTGCTGCGTCGCGTGTCGCTGAGCAGGGCACACGCTTGTGCGCTGTGCTAAGGGACAGGTCCTTCTGGCGGCAGATTTTTTGCAGGAGAGGCTTTTAAAATTAAAAAAGTATGTGGATGTATTATTTATTTGGAAAACATGTTTTTAGTATTTTTTTTTTTTTAATAATAGCAATTGTAAAAATAGAAACAAGCTCATTCTTGTCTGTCCCAACTATAAGCCCAGCAGTTTATGGCAGGTTAGACCTGGTGGTTGGTGTGTTGAATAGTGGGGAAGTTGCACCTTGGATCTGAATTAATAGGCCTAGTTTCTTGGATCCTAGAAAATAAATTGGCTTCATTTTGCTTGAAGTTTAAATTTTGATGATAAAACTCTGTTTCCATTAAGTGATGTACCTGCAACAATCTTCATTCCCTTGAAGGCCACATGCTTATGTGGGCTTCYGTGGGCACATGATTCGTACGTGGCACAGAAATGTCTGAGGCAGCGTGTCCTGCTGAGCAAAGTGCTGGAGGGGCATTTGGGAGCACCCCATTCTTCCTTTAGCCCCTGAACTAACTACTGCCCAGCTCTTTCCCTCTATGCCTCAGTCTCCCTTTTCTCCACCCTGCAGAGAATCAGACAGCAGCCACTCAAAGCAGGCAAGAGCTGTGAGGTCTTCTACTGTATTCTTCCAGTCTTAATCCCTCCCAGGTCACATAAACAACATAAGGAAGTTGGAAGCATCCCTGCGGGGTTGTGATCACAAGGGGTTGTAGTCTGAAGGCTGCTGTGTAGATATGCCAGCTGAACTCCAATTTTGATTTGCTTTTTGAAKCATAATTTCATTTCTAAATATGGGGAGCCTATGGGGCTGGAAGCTGGTCCTGGGGTAGGGAAGAGAATTCTAGTCTAATTATTTAAAATGAATTAGTTCTGATGAAATATTTATCCTTTAAACAACACATTTAATACAGTGAATTGCATTTTATTTATTAATGGATGTTGCAATGAGATTTGGAGAGGGGTTCTACTAAAGCRTGCTGTTGTGATATTGCAAAATATAGTAATGACTATAATATTTTATTGAATTATTAATATGCGCTGTGCCGGCAGAACTACATAAGTGTCAGGTTTCAAAATTACTTTCATTTGAGGAGTGACATGTGGGCATGGTTTTGCTTTCTTTGATAGATTAGTTTTTCTAAAAAATAATAAGTATTAATTAAAGCAGGGACAAAATGAAAGCAGGAAGGACAATTGGGTCTTGCCATGCTTAGCTCAACTCTTTATTAAAGCAAAGCCAAGAAATGACTCCAAGATTATTCTGTCTGCCAGAGCTGGGTCTTTTGTGCAGAGAGCTCCCGTGCAGCAGGAAGCTGCAGTTAAAGCAGAGGGTGTGTGAGCAGTGGACCCCCCCTCCACCCTGCGTGCTTAGCAGGAGGGGGTCACTTGCAAGGTGGTGCTTTTAGGCAAGTGGTGCTTGCAGGTTAGTGCTCATCACGGCTCTTGTGGGTATTGGTCCAGCCGGGTGATCTGGTATACCGGCCACCCTAGGACATGATGCCCATGGATGACAAACCAGCTTCTGGAATTCTCTCTGTTGCTTTTTAACCAAAGATGCCCCACAAGCAATAGGAAAAGAATTAGCTTAGCCCGTGGGTTGCTGCTGTGTCTCAGTGGAGTGTGCAGAATAAGTTTAGAGCACCTCTGTAGACAGATTCTTCTCCCCCAGGTAGCTTTATCCCATCAGAGGCTTGACTTGGAGCTAGCGATTCTGCTCATGCCTGTGTCCTGGCGAGTGATGGTGAAATCTGGCCCTAGGACCCAAGTGCTCACCTCTGGAAGGAGCTACTTCATGCTTGCTTGTAATACCAGTACAGGATAATGAGGATGGGGGACTACACCAGAGGTTCCCGTTAACTACTGCAAGCTCCTCCTCTAGAAGTCCTGAGTACTCTGCTTGTCCAGTGGCTCCCTCACTCRCTGCTGCGCGGCTGTGGGTGGCCAGGCCACCGAGAAAGGCCTGCAAAGCTTGTTCCTTCCTGGCAAGCAGTGCATTTTCCTCCTCCTCCCTGCAGCTTCCCCATTTTGTTTAATTTTGCAACCAAAGCTGTCTGTCCAAAGTCAAAATGAAGCCTTTCTGGATATTTGTGTGTAACTTGAGGACTTCTGAAAGATAAAATTCTTAAGTCTCTACCTGGAGACATGTGCATGATGCACATACATGCCCTATTTGATAAGAAACTGGAAATCTTTTAAGATGGGAACCGAAGTAGGAAAAGTGCTGTTAGAGTATCCTTGGCTTTATGAGATACAAATCTGGTGGATAAACTCCTAGCCACATGTCTGAGAATGGAAAAAAATCATGTGGCCAACAAGTTGCAATAGGAAATTTAGCCAATGCTGCAAAGACGTATACAAAGTTACCCGGATTATGATGTGCAGCTTTCTTAACCTTAGAGCCAAATGCCTGAATCTTCTTATGGTCTGAAGAAACAGACTTCAGAAAGCTGATGGGAGAGGGAGCTCTGGACTTTATCTGAAGATAATTGCATCTTTATGGATGATCTGTGAGGACTGGGCTCCTTACAGCTCCTACCATGGAATAAAACTGGACTATATGTAAAGCTAGTGTGAAGATGGTGATTCTGAGGAGTATCAGGGRAAAACAGTGTGAGTAAAGGCAGAATAAGTTTAGAGCTGCATGTGAATCTTAGGAAAGTCATTGAAACCTTTTCTTTATCATATATGGGAAGAAAGAAAAGTGCTAATAGCCATTTTCCTGCTCTTTGGCACCAAGAGAACACATTTGATAAGCCTTTCAGCAGAACAGTGTTTGTGCTAACTGAAGAACAGCTCTTAAGATAGTATCTAGCATTAAACTGTCATAAAAGTAGATTAAGTGGTAGCAATATTAAATAAATATACAACTTGATTGAAAAGGGCATTAGTCTCCATGTTCTTG
The DNA here is from genome assembly GCF_003342845.1 of Nothoprocta perdicaria. Taxonomy (NCBI): domain Eukaryota; kingdom Metazoa; phylum Chordata; class Aves; order Tinamiformes; family Tinamidae; genus Nothoprocta; species Nothoprocta perdicaria. Next base: position 3,133,239 of record NW_020455976.1, read on the forward strand.
TTCAGATATGCTCTTTTTTTAGACAGCCTTTATTTATGTCTTATTTATTGGACAGGAAAGCCTTAGACCTATCCTTTTTCTAAAATCTTGCCTTTGGGTTTCCCCCTGCCCATCTGCAGCTGAGAAAGAAGCAGTAATGTGCAGGCTAACTTTTGGATTTAGAGTTGTAGTTGCCCAGTTATTGTCCGTGTTTTGTGCAAGGAGGYTGGAGTAGTTCATCCTTAGACCCCTTAACTGTCCATCTGTTACTTGCTGTACCAGGGAGGTTGTACTGTACTTGATATGATTTGTGCTATTGCAGTTTGTCTTTAAGGGAAACTTCTGGAAGAAATCTATAAAAGTCTCAGTCACGCAGGAGTCTTCATGGCTCCAATCTGAGCTCCTTTTTCATTGCTCATGAGCTAATCTGGAGCATCGTGCAACATGTCAGGGTGACTAGTGGCTGACTCCCATGCTGTAGCTAGCTAATGACAGCAGGATGACGGCTGGTGTTTTCAAATTGTGATATCTAAGAACATCTATAGCCTGCAGTGCTTTCTAGGGAGGTTTTTCCAGAATAAGTACATTAYCTTGAGGTAGGGTTTGTGAACATATTCTCATACTCTAAAAAAAGGAATTGACATTAACTTGTCATGGAAGAGCAGCTTTCCCAGAAATGGACATACCACCTTTTAATGCAGCTTAGTAGTGACACTGAAATGGGACACTTGTAAGAGAGGAGGATGTTTCAAAGTGGATGTATTACAGAAGGGTTTTTCTCCATAAACCTCCGAAACTCCAAATTTCCAGAGCCCAAGTCGCAGCTTGCAGTATTTCTGACGTGCTTGACCGAGATGTCTTCTTCCTCTGCCAGCTAATACATAGGCATTCGACCTCCCTGACATGTTGTTTGAGCCACGCACTGATTTCAATATTCTGGGCACTGTCTTCTGGGATCTCYTCTTTGCTCTGTTATTCACAGTCTCCAGTGGCCCTGCTTGCTGATATGCATGCAGTTATTGTTATTTATGGCAACATATTTGGAAAGCAGGCTCTGGTGCAGAGGAATTTCTGGGCACTGGTGTATCACTCATGTTAGAAGCAGCATGTGGAAATGACTGCTAAGTAGTTGGGACTAGGCTCTCTTTTTCTAGCCTAGTCTAGACAAAGAAGATGGAGGGTCTGAGGTCTCTCTCAACCCAAGAACRGTATCTCGTTTTAACAAGCACTGGGCACTTCAGCTGCTGGCTCGGGATCAGGGATGTAGCAGTCCTGTTCTGCTCACTGAACYGATGTGAGATAGGTCTTGTCTCAGGACAGGAACTGGACTTTCTTGCAACTYGCAGGGGAGGATTTGAGTTGCAGTTCGTTCTTGTTTTTTGAGTCTCGTGTGTCCATACAGCAGTACTGCAGATGTGGATCTGTGGCTTCTGCAGCAGTGCACATAGAGAAGTGTGGATTTGGAGACTGGAGTCAAGTAAGTTGCCTGAGTTAGACTCAAAGCTAGGTTGTGGCACCCAACAGCTTCCACCCCATCCATATGTCCTCTTTAATTCAGTCCCCTGCTCTCTCTTCATGTTTGTGTAGCTGTGACATGGGTTGCCAGCAGTGACAGGGGAGCAGAAGCCTTTGATTCTCCAGGGATGGCTCCTGTCTTCCCCAGGGCTTTCCAGAGCCTGATTAGGTGACCAACCTCAAAGCAGCAGCTGGGGAGGAATCGATCTTCTCAGCTGGGCTCCCCGGCAGCTAGTGAGCAAGTGCACCAGGTCACTGAGGGATTTGAGAGCATTTAAGTGAAGCTGGTAAAGTGCTGCAGGGGGTAGGAGGAGGCAGGTGCTTTAGAGGCCAGCTGATGATTCAGTTGGCTTTGAACCATCCTGCCACAGAACCATGCACAAGAAAGGAGAGCACTGGGGGGSTGGAGCTGACTTCAGATTCCTTCAGGTATTTAACCCACAAAGAAAAGACAGGAAGGCAAAGCCAATTTCTTCTGTGCCTGTGACTAATGATCTCTGGCTATTATCTGTCACCTTCTGCTAAGAGAAGGGGAAATGTAATCGGGAAAGGGAAGGCAGAAGCAGCTGGGGTCTTTGCAGTGGTTGGGTAGTTTAGGGAAGAGAAATATTTGGGAACCAAGCAGGAAGGTGGAAAAGGTGGGAATAGGTAGGCCTAGTGACAACAAACTTCGAGTACAGCAGGGCTACAAAAAATGATGCACAGATGAAGACTCATTGGCCCCAGGCAATTTGGCAGGACCTTTGGTCAGCCTGTGAGGGAGGAACATGCTCCTGTGACCTGTCAGTGGAAGTAAATGTTCTTCTGAGGTAAAGCCATGGTTCCCAAAGCTCAGTGGGTGTCAAACTGTCATRAAGTCCACTACCAAGGAGTTGTCAAAATCCACTGAGGAGTTGGAGTCCAAGAACTTCTTTCATTACCAACTATGAGGGGACAAATTGAAACTCAAGACCCTCTTTAATCTTGGAATGGTGACAACCTATGAAGATTCGTGCAGAATTGATTCACCCCAAAGAGACAAGCAGGGGCATAAGACAGCCAAGCGCTTCCAACACCTGTGTTTCAGGTACAAATCTGAACTGTTTAAAGTGCCATAAAATCCCAGAGACTCCAAGTATGTTTAAAAATCTTGCTCAAGGACATAGATTTTCGACATTTTGTGCATTTTCAGGTCCCTATGAAGATGGCAACCTTTACACACAGCTCCCCCTCCATACTAGAGTCCAGTAGACCAGCTACATTTGCTAGTCTGAGTGCACAACATTCACTTAAAGAGAAGGACTGGATGAAGTGGATGCAGGACATGCTACTCCTACAGTTTGCTCATTTACTTTGCCAAAATTGAACAAGGAGAAACTTCTTGCTTAGATCTCCTACAATGATTTTAAGGGTGGGAGAGGGTTCTGGCAGATGAGTCAGATGAGAGGAAGAAACCCTAAGACTCTGCTGGAGCTGATGGCTGATGTTTGAAGCGCCTTCATGGATCATCCCACCAGCTGCCTCCAGGAGATCACGAGAGGCTGCTGCCATCCCAACTCCCAGCGGAGTTTCCTGATGTTGTGCATGTCTGTGTGTATATATCAGCAAAGTTTCTATTTCCCCCTGCCTACTTAAGACGGTCTTTCAGCATGCATCCTCCTACACTGCTATTCTTACCTCCTCCTAATCAGTGTGTTCTCAAACACGCAGAGGCTCAGAGAAGAGCAGTTTGGCTCCACCAGAGCACAGCCCACGCCACAGGAACACCTGAATAGCAGCTTCCCTCGCAGCTCCAGAGATATGTAGCTTTGTGGAGCGATGGGAAAGAGATAGTGGCCAAGACCCAGGACATCTCTTCTCACTCCCAYGATGCTGAGCTTGAACCAAATGGTCTTTGGGCACAGGTCCTTTCTTTAGTTCTATATTAGACRGCTGGATCCCAGAGCCATAAGTTGCTAAAATATTGTACAATAATAATTCTGACAATGACCTGAAAAGCCTTGACAGGTTTTTTTCTTTGCATTGTTTTCCCCTCTTCTTTTTTTTCCTCCTCCACCGTAAGCTTTTGTCAAAACAAAAACTCTTACTGGAAACATTCGCTTTTGATGGTTTTTTTTTTTTTTTTTTTTTTTTTTTTTTTTTATTGCTGGACCCAAATGTTTCTGCTCTCATTAAAGGCTCTCAGCAGGCATTAACTTGGGGTCAAAATCCCCAAAAGATTGGGGTGTGCCAGTGCTTCTGAGAAGCCCCTTGAATTTAAGATAACAGGGAGCCTGAGAACACTAAGCACGTGGTGCTAGTGCTACAGGCTGACGTGTGGCCAAGACGGGAGCCCCGTCTCCCCAGGCTGGGCAGTTTTCCTGTCACTGTCATCTGCACCAGTCTGAGCCCAGAAGCTTCACCATAGGCCTCACGGAAAAATCTCAATGTGGTCTTGACACAGTAAGTGGTGAATACTGAGAACTCAGCACTGTAGCAAACAGTTTGTTTTTATCCTCAAGCCTAGAGGCTGGCAGGGTACTCGCTGCAGAGCCTGCCATTCCACTCTTTGCCCTGAATACAGTTACATATTTTATTATGCCATTTTCATTAAAGGTCAGATTKTCATATACATTTTCTCCTGGAGCCTGAGTGAGCAGCATTTTAACTTCTCTCCAAGTGAGTGGTTCCAACAGAAAGACTGGAGGGGCTAGGGAGAGGAACAGGAACATAGTAGCAGTTGTCCTACCAGATCACACTGTAGTTCTTTGGAGCCCAGCATTGCAGCTGCTCATTGATATTATGATTGTACTAGGAATCCAACTGAGATTGACTCATTATTCCAGACAGTATTTTTCCAAGGAGCAGGAGATATCCCCTACTCTAAACCAAGGTGTTGACCCTGTTTTTCATCATGACTCTGCTTCTCTATGTCTGTCATAGGGACCCAYCACATCTTGCTCCATTCAACTCTCTCTGTTCCCATTTGTTACACCTGGGCTCATATTGCTGATCCAGGCTCTAGCTGGCAGGAGAAAGGAAGCACCGCCACCTTTCTTCCACCAATCTACCTAAGTTCAAAGACTAAATAAACCCCAAACTGAAATCTTCCTATTCATCACTAATGTCTTAAACCTCCTTTTCTTCMTTTCTCAACCACTGCACAAGTGGGTCAAACCCCTTCTGTTTCTCCTCATCCACACTACAGCCCGGCTTTAAAAGCACATGTTAAAATTCTTTCCTGATCGTGATATCCACGTCTTCCTTGGCAGTAGTCCTTAATTCACTTGCTTCTCCAAGCTTTTTCCTCTCTTGCAGCAACACAGGAAACAATCTCACGAGGAATGCCAGAAGTACTGAAGGCCAAAACTCTTAGTAATAAATTAATAACAGAAGAGAACTGGCTCCAGTGTCCCAAACTCAACCACATCAAAATCTTTAATGACAGCTCCAGTAAACTCAGCAAAAACGGGGTACGGGATTTGCACTGAATAGCAGAGAGAAACACAGCATCTTTGTCTGTATGTGGAGGCCTCTGAGCAAATCTCAGCTTCCTGACAACACGTATTATTTAAACCTCTGACATTTTAAAAGTTGACCCTATGGATTGATTGCAGGCAGTTCAATATAAACATTCAGCACATGATGCTTGATATTTAAACTTCCTAGCTTAGATTATAAATGTTGACAGATTTATCTATGACTGGAGCAGATTGGAAAATATTTTGTGCTCTTATTTAAAATTTTAGCACTTTCCCATTTTTGTAAACATTTATCATACAATTTTAAAAATTGCTTGAAACACTATGGCATTTTGTCCAGCGGTGAACTATCAAAACCCAAGGCAACTTCCTAAAAGTCATCAATATTTCAATTAAAAATGAAACTTTACATTTCCGAAATAAATTTTCTATTTTCTTGGAAAAGAGATTACAGTGAAAAAGCCCTCAATAGTAATTTGGTAATCATTCCTTATAAGACTGATGGTATTGCTTTTAATTTCAATTTAAACTAGAACTACATGTAGTTCAAGTCTAAGAAAAAAAAATCTTTCCCAATTTAACTTTTGCAATAATGAAAGAGTAATGTGAAATATGAGCATGTGTCACCCTACAATCCCCACTCACCTTTTCATACTTAGTCAGGGCTGGCTGCAGCTGCAACACAGATGAAGGGAGCTGCCCAGGGACCTGTTTGCTACCAGGAGTGGTTAGATGGTCTCRAGGTAGGATTCTCTCTGTGCCTCCTCTGCCTAGGTCCTCCTACAGTCCAGTTGGATTGCTTAGAACTTCTTTGTATTTAAAACCATTTAATGTACATATTGTCACCAGTTGTCTGCAGAAAACTTTTTCCATGCAAGTGTCAGTTGTTTGTTACAAAGCATTGCCTCTTTGAGGTGAATGTTTACTCTTGTTCTTTTGTGCGTGGCAAAGCAGATACCTAGTTACATGGAGAGCTGGCAGAGAGGATGTGCTCCTAAGTGTGTAGTGTCCTCTTCCATCCTCTAATCGCTTCAACCTTTGCTCAGGCTCCTTGATCACCTTGCTGTTTGATAATCTTGTGTTTGTTAATGAGCATCTCCACTCCCTCCTTGTGCCTGTCACTCAACACTTGGGGAAACTGAAGAACTCATCCAGGGCAGATAGTGCCAGCTCCTGCCTGCTGCTCTATGATGTGGCATGATCCATCGCTGCTCCTGCTCCCTTCCACCTCCTGTGCTTTCTCTGCTATGTCTTGGTGTGCTCTAGAAACTCAGAGTGCTGCATACGTATCATTGCTGTCATTTTCAAAGCCTTCCAAGAAGGCTCTGGCCACTTAGACTTTGTGGCCTTCATTTTCTGCACTGGGGAGCTGAAACACCACAAACCTGACACCTTTCCAAATCAGGATGGAAATCAGAATTTAGCAAGCAACAAGTTTTCATTAACACTGAAAAGTTAATCCTGTTCTCTGAATGTTGGGGGCAAAATGTTACGAACCTAAGAGCCAGCTTTGAGACTGCTGACAGCCAAGCAGTCCTTTGGGATCCCAGAAGATTTTAGTCCTCTGACTCTGACCTTTGATGAGTGCTCTTAGAGTATTTAACTAAGTTATCTCAGTGTAGGCTGTTTGTGAATTTGGCTGGCCAGGGAGGGGTTGAGGAGAGGCACTGCAAGAGTTAATAGCAGCTGTGCCGAGTCTCTATATCTCCTTCCAGCCTTTACCTCCATAGCAACCGCATGTGCGCCTCTCTCTTCCCCATCTCTCACTGCAGCCTGACTGGAGTGTGCCCAAGGCTGGACGTTACCGAGTGATGAATTTGGTAGAGTTGCTGTGTCTCATGTTTTACTGTGATTCATTTACCCTCTCGTGATTAGAGCTGACCCTGAAATAAGGCAAATGCGGTATTTCTGGGGACGCTTCCCACTGCTCCTGTGCAGTCGCTCCCATCTCGTAGCCAAGTCCTGTGCAGTTGTTTTATGGTCATTTTCCTCCACAATGTGTGATTGTTTTCCAGGTAATTTACTGGAAGCAAAGGAGGTTGTAAGTCTTGTCAAACATAAAACTAAGGGTATTCACAAGCTCAGTGTCTTTGAAAAGAAAATGCAACTTTCGTGGGCGCTTGTGGGTTTATCTACGGAAGGAATAACTAGCAAGTTTTTCTTCCCTTTTCCTGTTTCATTTCTTTGTTTTGACTTGAAATAAGCAGCAAGATCTTTGCTTCTGTTATGAAACTTCTCTTCCATGGAGGATGASTACTTCGTTGATGAGGGGGCTGAGTGACTCTGACAGACACCCAAGTTTTTGACATGCAGTTGTACAAATTTGGGTTAAGCCACTTTGCTAGGCCATTGGGACTAAGCTTTGAGTGTGTGTATGGCCTGTTCCCTTTGCTGATCTCAGAAGCAGTAATTTGTTAAGCCTAGCTACTTAATTGCTTGTAATTGACCTGTCCATACCCTGTGATTTCAAAGTGCCAGCTGTATGGAAAAGCTGAAATGGGTCCTCAGACAGATTCTTTGATACTGAATGAGCACCGTAATACAGTAGTGTGAGTGTCTCCGTTCTGCGCTACAGGACTGTGTGCTTAGAGGGTCTCTGGGTTTCAGAGCTGTTACCTTCCTTTTCTTTCCTTCCAAATCCAGGCTCACAGCTGTGTAGTGCCTGAGAGCACTGAGGACACTTATGCAGGTGACACGCAATGCTTAGAGACCTGTTCCAGGGAGACCCAAAGGAGCTGCTGTCCTGGTCTCGCCAAGCAGCCCTTTGGTGCCATTTTAATTTTCTCTGACCACTTGCTTCTGTTCCCTGCCTCCCCGCCCCCRAGGCCCGGTGCTCTTGCCAGCTGTCTTGGAGCGAGGCGGTGATCTAAGGCCTGCCTGCACGTGTGGTGTTCTCGGTGCCAGGATGACTTTGATATACAGGGCTGTGATGTTGGTTCATTATTCTGATGTATCTGTCTAGCTGCAGTGAAGATTGATTCCTAAAGGCACTAATCTTATTTCCCTGGTTTTTCAAAATGCTCCTTAATTGCTCTGTTTCAGGTGTTCGTGACAAGCCAAGTCCTATTACTCTCCTAAGCACTGGTGGCTGCAGCTACCAAATGGTCCAATTCAATTAAAAATAAACCAAAAATGAAATCCTAAACCAGAAAACTTCTGCAAAGTACCAAATGTTGGTTTCTTTTTCCCTTTGCTGGTGAAAGGGTTTTATGTGAGATGAGCATTGCTGCAAATTGGTGGCTGCCTGCAGTTGTCATTCTCTTGTACTTCACTGTAACTGTTTGGGTCCCAGACATTTAGCATAAAAGAGTATTGGGGACACTAGTCAAATAGTTCTGATTTCACCTGCACTTGAAAGATGGAGCTATAGTTATGCTCTTGCTGATTCATTGCAATAGTTCCCCAGAGCAGGACAATTCTCCTGTTCTTTTAGTTAGCAAAGGGATTGGTTATGGAGCATTGGGGCTTTAGATGTTGCAAGATGTGGTCTTGCATSTGGATTTAAATGATCTGGGCAGCTGCTGTCCTTCAGTACACAAGGGGAACGGCTGCCAGAGCAGTCTCGCCTAATCTCAAAGTGGAGCCAAACAGGCTCTTGTATTAGCTCATTAGCATTGGTTTGATGGTTAGTCTACTTTCCTTAGCGTTTTCTAAAGTGATCTTCCAACCACCAGTGGTCTCCAAGGTACAATAATGGGTTATGATGCCCTGTTAAGCAGCAAAATGAATGAGCTTGTCACTTTAAAGTTGTTACTTTATGATTGCTGAAGGCAACGAAGTTGGGAAAGTTCCTTTGACTCCAGTTTTGGAAACCAATTWATCCAATAGGCGCAGGCAGAAGCTGCCTTTAGCCATATGTGAGATCTCTTTCCATTCCGAAGGTAACAGCTGTACTCGACAGTGGCTCCACCCCTGCTGCCTAGAGGCTACTCAGCTAAAGCRCGTTTGTGTTTAAGGTGAGCGGGGTGACTTTGGCTTTGCTTGGGGAGCTTGGTGGTGTCTCGAGTCCCAGTGGCTGGATTTTACTCTCTGCTTTTCTTGCTATTAAACTAACTGATGCTTTCAGTAAAGCTTTGAAAAGCTTTGTTTTAGGAACCTCTTGCTGCCATCTCAGAAGTGTTCTGTATTTCTGTTCATGTTTCTGCTTCCTTCATTGTCTCTGGGAAGATGTTTGGTGTTTCTACAGAAGGTTCACTGAAATGGATGTGCCTCTGCAAAGCAGCTTGAGTGAGTGTTTTTATGGGGGAATTTTATCAGAAACTTCTGAGCAGTGGTATCTGCAGCCTCTGTTTAGAGTAGGGGTTAACTGTGGTGAAGAGAGAGGGGATGGGAGACCCTCCCAGTTGAACTTTATCCTCCCCGTGCTTGGGGGACGCTGACAGAGGTCAATTCCCTGCGTGTTGCATTCCTATGTGGCAGGTGGCTGATAGTGGCAGTAGCCTCGTTAACCTCAGCACCAGTTGCAGTCGGTGATCTGTAGAAAGGTGATGAGGTGATTTTGTGTGGTGGTTAGAGATTAGGTGGGAGTGGGGGATTCTGCTACTGCAGGTGCCCACTTGGCCCTGGAGCCCAAGAACAGTCCCTTGCTTTCCCTTTGCTTGACTCTGTCCTCTTGGACGCAAAGGCTCTTTTTCTAGTATATAGGTTCAGGAAGACTTGAGCCCTGGAGTTAGCGTGATAGTCTTGTCTCAGGAGATGAAAGGTGTTGGGTTRCTTAGCTGTCAAAAGCTGGCTTCCCATATCTGTATTTAAGCAACTAGCTTGCAAATGGCTCTTCAGAGAGATGTCAAAATTTTCCCTGGAGAAAGAGATGGGTGAATTTGGAGTGCCCTAAGCTACTGTTGCTTTTAAAGCTGCTTTGTGTCTTTATTTGGGTTTAAAAAAATAATCCCGGGAAGCCAGATTTCCCCCTTTCTCCTCAGTTTATAGATCCAAGCTCCCCAAAATTGCTGCATGTCAGAGACAAGGTTTAGGACTGGGTTCAGCAGGAGAGGTGATGTCATCGCAGTCCAACACTGCTGTAGTCTTCTCCTTGATGTCTCATTCTCCCAACATAAATGTTCTGGCCCCTTAGCTATAATATAAAACCCAAGTGATAGTAAAATCTCTTCTACTTGCTTTTATTTTTTATTTTTTTCCAATTAGAATGACTGAGCACAGTTGTAGTTGGACTGTGAGACAGTGAGAAGAGCCTTGGTACAGACCCAAGGATCCTAAATGGGCTTGGGAGCCTCTTCTTTATGGCCCCAGCTGGAGGACTGGGAGTGTGGAAATGAGGAGTTTCTGCACTCCCTTCTGGGATGGGCTGCAGTGTTGGGGTTCAGCACCTTCCAGATCAGTCTAGCTTAAGAAATACGCTCACTTGGGACCTCCTGCATCTGATCTGTACCTTGGTTCCCCTTTGTGAGGCCAGTGCCGCTCTGTGTGAAGCTGAGTCTGTGTGAACTGGGTCTGGCTATGGCTTGAAGTGAGGGGTTCAGATACCAAAGCCCCAAGTGAGGAGTGGGAGCTGTAAGTATCCATTAAAGAACAGCTAATCCTGCTCTTTGTGCTTTGTTGCTTCCTTCCCTCAAGCGTGGCAGAGGGAACAGTTGCTCTAGGTCCCTGAAGCTGTTGGTACTTGGGAATATGGCAATGACCTTTTATGAGTGTGTTCCTGGGTAAGTGCCAGCTACAAGCTACAATTGATGGTCCTTCATTACCCTGTGCTTCGTTTACCCAGCTGAGTTATATTCTTTAGGGTGGAGGTAGGGCTGCAGGGCTAAATCATCCTTGTCTGATGGAGTGATGGCAGAAAATGAGATCACTGCTAGCGCAATTTACTTGTTCTTAATGGTTGCCCATTAGAGAAGATGATGATTCCTGCCCTATCCCTCTTTCCCAAGCCCTTCATACACGCTTCCCTCTGTGCACCACAAGCCTGGGGAGATGGTAAGGCATGAGGGGAAGGTGAGCAGGTTGCCTTCTTGGGAAATATCTCCAGGGTCTTGCAGTCTCTGACTGCCAAGGTGCAGGTGACTTCCATGGTTGTTACCACTTGAAAATGACACTTGCCCCAGTTAAGGTGTCCCTGCCCAGTGAGCTGTCACAGACAGCAAGAGCTGGCCTGCAACCTAAGCAAGCTGTGCTGCAGAAGGAGAGGAGATGCTGAGTGTCGTTCAGCTGATGAGATGGKGAGATGCTTAGTGTTGGAGAGGCTTGAGGGAAGGGATGCTGCCATCAGTGCAGGTAGAGGTGTCTGAGCCCTTTGCACTAACCCGGAATGGGAGCAGTTGCAAAAYCAGTGCTTGAAGCTGCCAGTATTCCTTTCTGCACATACTGCTGTTGTCCACCTGGCCCGTCTGATCTCCCAGGTGATCAGGTGCAGGGCTTGCCTCCTACTCCTCAGCTTCCCTCTGYGGGGGGAAAAAACCCAAAACCAACAACACGGGACACAGATGGATTTTGTCACCCTGCTGTTCTGCGAAGCTGAGTTTTGAACATCATCCATTAGATGTCAGCCATGTATGTGATCTTGGGACTTTTAATAATGTTGAGATGTATAATTCTAAGATATACAAAGAGCCCTATGGGAAGCTTTATGGATTACATCCTCATTACACTTTGATGTTACAGCATCCTTACTGTTTGTACTGCCCTACAGTTGATTTTAAACCCTTTAGGGAGG
>NW_020455976.1:3145088-3202387 GCF_003342845.1 Nothoprocta perdicaria
AAAAAAAAAGCTGAAGAAAAGTGTTCTTTTGTATTCAATAGGGGAAAACACTTGAATTTTTTATGACTGGAAAAAAGACAAAATGTTCAGATCAAAAAGGGCAAAAAAATGTTTGCTTTTCGTCAAAGGCATTTGCTATTAGAAAGATGTTTGGAAGGAAAATTATTGACAACCTCTAATATTTAGCTACTGAAATGTTTCTAAGTGCTTTTTGTGCTTTATAACTCCTCACATTTATTGATCACTTGAGCCTTCACTAACCTTGGTCCTTCCAGCTGTTCATCTAGCAGTATATTACACGTTGTGTCCCTTTCAAAAATCCCTCATATAAAACATGTTAGGTTTGAGCAAATGTATTCATAGAGCATTATGGTGAAGGACCTGAAAGCAGAACTAATATTGCGGTACCATGGTCATTCCATTATGTTCGGCAATGACTCCATGCTGCGCATTTAGTGATCTTCATCAAAATGAGGGTTATTTGTTTCTAGTGTTTATCAGGGTGTTTTTTTAGTATGAACCAGATTTTAGTCCTGTGGTTGTATGGCAGAAGCTGATGGTGAGAGCATTTGCCCTCTCTCAAAGCGATGCACTTAGGAATGTTCTGAGCCCTCAGGAGAAGGCTTCATGGCACAAACAGTTCTTAAATGGAAAAGATAAGGCTTGAGGTCTTCTCCATGTGACRCCATCCAAGGGACGGCCTGGCACTCAGCTCTGCTGCAGCCTGTCCCAGTGATCCCCCTTGTGCTGGCACCACCCTTGATGGCAGCTCCCAGCCACGGCATCRAGTTGATTCACTGGATGGGAGGCTCCTAAACTTTGCATAATTTCTAGGCAATTTGGTGTCATCCCGCTTTCCTCATGACCCAGTTTACCAGGATGGGGCCGAGGTTAGCGCTTGTGATGGGTAGCTGGGAGAGGGCAAGGGTGGTTGACTGCTGCTTTCAGCGGTAAATTGGACTTCTGCCAGATGGAAATGGCTGCATATCTAAACCTTKAGTTTCTCCTCAACGACCAGCCATGCAGACTCCTGAGTGACTTTCTACTTATATCTCCAATTGCATCTCTTATTTTAAGCTCATCCTCACGGACTGCTTCTACAGCTCTTCCACTAGTGCTTTTTCAACTAAGGCAACAGCTCTGATTAAGATTGTCCAAACAGTCCCCACTGCCTGGGGACGTGCTGTGACCTCCCTCAAAGATAGCACTCCTTTGAGGAGAGCGTGAAGTGTGACAGCTGCCTTCYGGGAGACCAAGCTGCTGGTGGAATTAGTATTAGGCAAACTCAGAAAGGKCCAAGAGCTGCTGGAAATGAAGCAAACAAATAAAAACAGGGAATATTTCCTGGTGCTTGCAGTTCATRGAGGTTTTGGCATTGGCTGGGGAGATGCAGCGCTGCTGCACTGTGGTGGGTGCTTGTTTCAGGCACTGAGCACTCAGGAAAATTGTTCACAAGTCATTTGTAAGTCGTTACTGGGGATTGTGGACACCACAGGTGGGTTTTGTGTGTTAACCAGTCTGTGTGCCATGGCTCAGCAGGCCCTGTAAGAAAAAGGAGCAGAGAGCTCTGGGGCTTGTTTACTGGTARCAATTTAAAATCTCTGCCTCATTGCCAGCCCGGCTTGGAGCYGGTTAAATGCAGAGCAGCTCTTTAGACATCTGAAAGGGTTGCTCTGTGCTTTCCTGAGCACTTGCTGCCTACGATCTTCCACTCAGTGTGTGTGATGGGGATGGTGAGTTGTCTCCATGAGTTTCCTCTGGTTTCCAAGGTATTTTCCAGCTTTTCCAGCCTCAGAATCTGTTTCCAGACCTTGCTTGGGTGGAAGAACAGGACTACTTAGCTGGACTAAGAGCTATTACCCATCCTAGTGTGGATCTATATGGCCATCAAGTGGGAGAATTTCAGTATCTCATCTGAAAATATATGACTCTTCCCTCCTGTATGTTGGTAACTGTAAGGTGGTTTTCAGACTGATTAGATGTTTTGTGTTTCAAACAGTGCTATGAAAACTGATCCACTTGGCATTACGCATTAGCTGGTCTTTTAGTAAATGTGGTATATTAGATGCTGATGATATTTCCTACCTGTGAGTCATGAGGTCCTTCAGCTGGCTGGCTTGATTTTCATGTGGGATTTAAATGCTGGTTCTAAACATAGAGTCCAATGAGAGTTTGGAATATTATAGGTGGCAATTATCAGTGCTGACATGCAGAGAGGGGCTACTTGAGAGGCCGAATTGCACTTTACTTTCCCAGGTAGGAGCCACAGCCTTGGCTTTGATGTGACTGCAGGAGGCTGTAAGGCCTGTGAGCTTTATCCCTGGACAGACAGCAAGCTTGGGAGAGCTGGGATCAGTGCCTGGGGGCTTTAGGTAATTATTTGAAACAGTGTTCTCTGATCAGTGGTCAGGCTGCTATCCATAGCCTCTGTAACACCGGTCATGACTACAGCTTAAAGAATTGTACAAACTTACCTGCACATCCATCCCCGTGCACGCAGRTGGGCAAAACTGTGGGAAAATAAAGGGAACAGTGGCATAGTCCTAGCAGGACTAGATTGTCTGCATTTGTGCCTGTTGTAACAAACCATGGCTCGAGGTAGGCRTGTGTTTCTTGGACAGCTTGAACGGACGAATGGATGGTCTTGGATATAAAATAGCTCAGAAACATCCAGTGGGGAGGATCACACTAATTCCCTTTCCCTGTGTAGCCCATGGGATGGGATGCAATTGAGGCAGGAGCGCCTTGGGTGCACGGCTGTAAGATCTCCAAGAGCAGCCTATGTTGTGTAGGCTTATTTGTGAACAGACCTCTACAAAAAGAGATCACAGTATTGAATCAGTTGAGATGTAGGTCTCATGAAACTTGAGGTTTTTGCAGGGACACAGGAAAATATTGCTTGAAAGTAGTTGATAGTTGAAGATATGCAACTCAGCTTTTGAGTTGCATGGTTACTTGGAGGACAACTCCAGAAACCTGAGACAATCTTCAGGTACATCTGATTTTACACTGAAGCTAGAAACCTTGTAGTTGGGTCTGGAGTTTYCTGATAACTTCTCAAGGGACGTGATTATCTAAAGGTTATTCGGGCTCAATTTGCTTCATGGGGAGCTAAGGACTTGCATAAACCGGAGTGACTCTCAGGACTTCAGATTGCCTTGCAGTGGGAGATGGTTAGCAGCAGGACACAGTGAATTCTTAGTTCTTTTGAGGACTTTCCTGTTCACTTTCAGTGAGTCAGTAAGCTCAGGGTGTTCCAAATAATACTTCCGTATGGAGAGAGCTGAGGTGGCTTCATTTTTGTGGCATGAGTTTTACATCTGCCAAGTATCTTTGGAGCACTTTGAGCATTGCAGAAGCTCTCAAAACTCTCAAAAAAAGACATATTTAATAAAGACTCAGATTGCTCATCTGAGACATACAGATTGCAGAAGCAACCCACAATAGATATGTTGATATGACTAGACCGTGTGACTAATTTGTAGCAATTAACTTATTTCATAAATTGAACATATTTTTCTACTTGCATATTGTTCATTAGCAATTCGGGATTTTTCTTAGGTTTACTCATTCTTTAAAATTATCTCCTATGTATCTCCCKTGACTCATTTTTTGTCTACGGGTGACTTGTTCTTCCATACAAGTSTTTAACCTGCTGGTTGCTTTGAATAAACTCTGTAGGCCATTTAGCATTGCTTTGGTTTCTGACTCGACAAAACTCTTTGGTTCAGGGTCGAGAGAAGAGTTTGGTTCATCTGTGCACAACTGTGCTCCAATATTCATATGAAATTTGCTCTTTCTGTTTCTCTTTGATTCTCAGAGAAAAATGTGCTCGTTAAGTGTTTGAAGAAGGATTACATCACAAAGTGCTGGCACAGGATCAAGGCCAGATCTTGAGACTGTCTGGAGAGATAGGAAGATRACAGGACACTAGTGGGCTAAATTTTTTAGCAGTTTGTTGTGGTAATTCATCTGATGGATACAACCAGGTTAGTTTTACTTCAGGAATATTGTATTTAACCTTCCTCTTTTGATGCCTGATCAACTCTTAGGTATAGTCTCACACACGGGCCTAGATGCTGTTAAGTTGCACTTGCTCCAAGGAGTGGCACCTTCTCATTTGTATCTTGAACTCTGCATGAGGTTCATTGTCTTTGGGTGCTGCCTTGAGCTCTGGAGAATCAAGTTCTAGTGTGAGCTGAAGGCAGCGGCTTTTTTGTCCCCTCTTCCAGCATGAGGACACCATATCTGTGACAGAGAGGATAGGAGTGAAAATGCTTCTCAGCTGCTCCTCAGTCAATGTAGGCTGGTAATGCACACTGAATTAGATATGGCATATATGCTATCAGCTGCAAATCTGGCTTCTGTTTTGCTCGCATCTTGGTATATCAGCTTAAATGTTGATTGCAGTCTGTTGATCAGTGTGTGTGTTTCAGGAACAGCTTTTATTTGTAATGAGCTGTATCCTCCAGTACTGGGGCCAAGCAAGCAGCTTGGGCCGCAAGGGCATCACAGTGCTGCAGAAATTGCCCAGGTTCTTCTCTCATTGCCCACTGAGAATGAGCCAGGGTAGCACAGACCTGTTTAACTGACTGYGGGGCTGATTGCCAGTGCCTTGGCAGTTGCAGCAGCCCAGCTGATGTATCCTAACGCCTTTAATCAGTGTGTTAGATTCTGCCTGCATCTAGCACTCGTGAAAGTGTAGTTCAGCCTATGTGGCTCTGGTGATACCAGAGGCTTCGCTGCTCCTGCTGGCTGCGGTTGTGCATCCTCCTGGCCTTGGCTGGCGAAGCCACGATGACTTGTGCTTCTGTGAAACTAGCAGGGGGTTCCTTCCTGCGAAGGGAAGGTCCAGCAATGGTTACCTGCAAACTGACCCTATCTGTTAGCGGAAATGAAATCCTGCTCACCTATAAGCAAAGCCGAAGTGCTGCAGCGACACAGTGCAAGGACTCGTGGGCGTGAACCTGTTTCAAAAGTGACAGATGCTCCAGATGTGCTAGCGTAGAGAGAAGGTCCATCCTTACCATGTGTCCCAGGCTCAGAGCTCCTCTGGATGAGTAACTCCCCACTGGTGGCTTGCGTGTTTTCACTGCCATCTGCCTCATCTGTCGTGGCCTCCCACCTGGCTCTGGGCACAGTCTGACAGGCCGAGGTGGCTTGAGCTGTGTCAGAGCTTTTTATCATGGCAAACACGTTCAGCCCATGGTTGTTAATCAATGGTAAATTGGAATGCAATTGATATATGCATATGACATGCACATTAATTTAAAATGTGTTTATTGTAATTAGCGCTATTACAATGAATGCCAGAGAAATCAGGGAGTGATTAACCTCCCATAAGCTTTGTTACTATTTGTTTAGAAGTTTAACTTCAAAATGAGACAGTCAAAATGTTTATGGGAGATAAGATGTGGGGAAGTCATAGGGAGATGTATTTAAGCATTAATGAAGGGAGTTCATGCAAAGGACCTTTTGCTGGTCTCCTTTGTCTTGCTCAGATGACTTGTTCTTTCCTATCTTTC
The DNA here is from genome assembly GCF_003342845.1 of Nothoprocta perdicaria. Classification (NCBI taxonomy): domain Eukaryota; kingdom Metazoa; phylum Chordata; class Aves; order Tinamiformes; family Tinamidae; genus Nothoprocta; species Nothoprocta perdicaria. Next base: position 3,150,614 of record NW_020455976.1, read on the forward strand.
TTCTGCCTGCTCTGGGCCTGGATTTGCTAAGTTTGCAGTGCTGAAGCCCCTCATGCTCTGTGGTGCTTTCTGGCATCTGTCTCTGAATTACCGTGTCTGTGAGGGATTGGAGTAAAATGCTCTGTGTGTGTGTGTGTGTGTGTGTGTGTGTGTGTGTGTGTGTACATCAATGAGCAAGGCTTTGTGCTCTGGACTCCTAGTAGGGGATGCCCTCCCCTGGTGACCTTAAGAATCAGACTCTCTCCTCACACTACCCAGCAGTTGATGTGAGGAGGCTGCAAAGTGTGGAGCTAGGCTATGTCCTATCAGCAGCATTGGCTGGAGGATGCTGCTGGAGAACACAGAGTGCCTTTCTGGTATCACAGCATTTCCTTACTTGTCTTTAGCACATTGGTCATGGTAGAAGCCCATCCACTCGTTCTGCTGGGGTTGCCCTCTGGGAGCTTACTAGGAAAAAGAGATATTTGAGCCCACCACAAATGTGGAGAATGTTGCTCATGTTGGGCAGCAGGCTTGTAGCAGGAAGACCATGAGTCTCTGTGTTGTCTCCCACTCCCGGAAATCTGCTCGAAGTACTGTGTCTTCTGGAAGCGATAGAAYGGGGTTGCCCCATTCCCTTTATAGCTTGCCTGGCCTCAGTTAGCCCTGGAGATGAGGTGAAGGAAAAATGGAAAGGTACTTGTTGACATCTGGTAGAGACTTGGCTCCTTCATGTATTGTGGGTGCCTCACTCCAATCCTTCCTCCTCTCTGTCAGCGTCTGCTGCCTACATGGCTGCAGTTCTGCTGATGCATCTTCATCCTGGTAACAGGCGGGGGTTGTTCTAGTCCACCTGGTTAATAATAAACACACCAATAAAACTACCACCACTGCTTCAACGTGGTTGTGTAAGCATAAATCTTTAAGTAGATCAGGCTTTGTTCCAAGGATGAAGAACACCTATAACAGTAGAAACTAAAGAGATCCAGGAGGCTGCTAATTAGAAGGCTTTGCCTGTCTGCTGTGCAAATAGGATTATGATATGGTCGTGGGTTCATGTTGTTTAGCTGATAGAGCTTTGATTATCTTTCCTCCATATCTCTTGAGGAAATCATTCCAGTTTCTAGGAAGACTGTGTTTCTGGGCATGCATGTGCTGTGCAGAGATCTAGCTATGGAAGCGGGAGTTGGTAGACACCCAGCTATGTTGACGTTGGGGCAGGAAGTGGTAGTGGAGTGGCAGAGAGAGGCTAATCGAGACAAAGCTGTTGCTGTCGGGTTACTGTAGGGATGTGGCCTTGTGCCTCTGGACTCTGCTCTGCGAGTGTATGGACTCCAGAGSTGGGAGTTTCGCTGTTGCACTCTTTCAGATGGTGCTGCTCCTTCAGATGGAATGGCTGGGCCACGCTCTTTGGTATCACCCTGTGCTGCTCTGCTCCTTCAGCTCCATACAAGCTCTCTCAAGCTCTGTGCAACTCTAAAGGAAACTGGGTGATGACTAGAAAGAGGGTGTGTTTTTGTTGTTTGTCTGTTTTCAGCAATAGAATCAAACTCTTCGACAAAGATGGCAAAGTAACAAGCAAATGGGGACAAGCACTAGGAAATCTCCAGCGGCTCTATCTTGGGCTAAGGGCCTTTGGATCCCATCCTGGAGTTTAATTGGCCCAAGATCCTGCTGTTTGGTATTAGGTGGCATTCCCAAATTGCCCTTAATCATCTTGGAAGCCTGTTGAGAAGAAAAGGAAGAAGTGTTTGGAGTAGAAGTGTTTGAACTAGCCTGTCTCTTCGGGTTTCAAAGGTAGAGACATTCTTCAGGGCTGTCTAATCTGATTTCCCTTGTGATGGAGGACAGAGGATTTCACTGATTTCTGCATCTACTGCAGCATGGGTGGGTTTTATTTGTAGTTGAAAAACAGTGATGGCCTCTGACTCCACCAGAGGCAGCTGTCCTGAATAGATGACATTGTGTCCCTGTCTCTGTTTTGGTCACRTACTGTGTGAGACCTTTGGTTTCACTGCGGGGCAGCTTTTTGGGAATACATTTTGCTTCCAGAGCAATGTAAATAGCTTGTTGGCCAACATCGTGGGCTTTCGGAACTTAATGGCTCTCCTAATTTTGGAAGGTATTGGCACATAACAGCCAGCCTTGTAGACATCAGTGGCTAATAGCTCGTGTGGGAAAAGGCAGCGTGTGGTTAATCTATGTGACGATAACTGTGCAATGTTGTCGCAGAACAGCACTTTCTGAAAATCATTTTTGGCTCTTCGTTCTCCTTCATTTGCCTTCCTCATCCCAGCAGAGCTGCTTCCTTCACACAGGCGCTTGCTTGGTCTGCTCAGATTCCAGGGRGAAATAACTAGGGTCCTTCAATGTGACTTGAACCAATTTCTCCCAATCTTTTGGGGACACGTGGTTATGCAGAAGTAAACCTGTTTTTTTTTTCAGGGATAATTAGTATATTATCCCTGCCTATAACATGTGGAAAGGCTGTTATTGGTTCACACTACTCATTTGTTGTATAAAGCTGCCACAATAACAGTGGCTGCTGCTGTGACAGCTGGACAAATGTAAATGGATGGACCTGTCCATTTTCAACTGTGTTCTTCTGCCAGAGGTTTTGACTCTGACACAGAGGCTCTGACGGTTGAGCTGGCAAATCCTTCACATTTGCCCTTTGCACTTGCCAGGCCTGTCCATTGTCCTTGATGTGAACACCCAGTGCCAATCCTGTGCCACCTTTTGGCCAGGCCAGAGGGACCTGCCTTGTGATGCCCATGGTCCCCATGCGGGAGCCCCTGCGCGGCAGGGAGCAGCGCGGAACAGCCTAAAGCCGCCTGCGGGCTTGATCTGCCTGGTGACCCAGGGTCCTGCTGAGGGATASTTTGGGTTTTTATTTTGAATCTTGGAACTGATAACTGCATGTTGCATGATTCATAATTGTCCAGCAGGGAATCTGTAAATGCCAGCCTGTGATCTGCTCCTGCCAGATTCTTCTACTGCTCTCATGGGTAGCTAGTTCAGAAACAGTTTATTTTCTTTTTCTTTTTAACTATTTTATTTTATTTTATTTTATTTTATTTTATTTTATTTTATTTTATTTTATTTTATTTTATTTTATTTTATTTTATTTTATTTTATTGTAAGGCTAGTAATGTGAGATCAGGTTCATAGAAACTGCCTGTTTTTGTAGCCACCTGGATAACACAGCAGTAGTTAGTGTTCACATTAGACAAGTGAAACCTGCTTTTTGTGGTTTAAAATGGACATGGTCAACTACTTCTTTATTACTTTTAATTTCTTTCTTGCTCTTTGCAGTATTCCCCCAGAGGTTCAGGCATTACATTTCTTTCCATACTGTTTTTATATCCGATTTTATTTTACAAAAGGCAGCAATTTACTTTGTTTTCTCTGCACCTTTTTCTCAGGCCTCCCATACAGTTTCTGTGGGCAGTCCAACCACCTCATTCTTGCAGCCTCAGCTATCTGCCTTGCAAATGAAATGTGGCTAGGTGTAGAATAAAAATAAATGTAAGATAATATAATATTTTCCATTCAAATGTATCAGAAACTCATGGATCCTGGAAAACTTCAATGCGTCAAGTCCCATAAATCTTTAATAAACTCAACTATAGGCAAAGGGAAAATAGTCTACAATGCGATCTGAAACTGTATATTTAGCAAACAACAATCAATACAATCTAAATAAACAAGTACTGTACAGTGAAGAGAACTTAAAATTGCAGCCTCTCGCTAGGTTTGTGATTTTCATCACTTATCGAAAGCATCAGGCCACCTTGCAAACTAGCTGCTGGGCGCTTTCTTGTAATGGGAGCTGAGTGTGAGTTATAGAAATGTAAATGAAAGCAATCAGACCCTGCATCTTTGCCTTTCCTACTCCTGTAACTTCTGTAAGGTGACTGAAGGAAATAAATCAGCTTGAAAAACCACCAAACAGCCCCATTTCTATTGCTGTTTGGAAAGCTTACATTGGGGGTTTTGGCAGAAGCTAATTATTTTCACCCAGATATAAATCCTTGGCAGGGGTGAGGATGGGGCTTTACAGTGACAGCAGGAAGGGATCCTTATCTGTTAAAATGCTAATGGTGCTGTCAGCATTCGCCATGGTGAGAGCTGTCCTGCTGAGGAGATGATGCATTGATTTGAATATTTTACCCCAATAGTCAAAAAAAAAAAAAAAAAAAAAAAAAAAAAAAAAAAGGAGAGGAGACCAGAGTCAACCTCAAGTATGTGCAGTGGGAGAAATTAAACAGTGATGCTGAGAGCCCTGGAGAGCCCTCTGAGCACCTTGTTCGTCCAGCCTTGTCACCCCGTGCAGGCAGGACACGGCTGTGGGAGCGGTGTCTGTGACACGGAGCTGCTCCTCGATGGCAGAARCTGGTGCTGCGGGTCCCTTCCATCAGCACTGGCTTGCCCAAAGTGTGGGRGTCATAGGGTGTCTTTGGAAAAGGCGGAAAGAGATCCACATCGTGGATCCACAAGACTTCTCAGTGCTGTAAGACTCGTTGTTGCAAACAGGCTGCAGTGGTGCCCACTGCGGAGGGCAGAGCGGAGTGGGATGCTGTGCCATAAGTGACCAGGGCTGAGTGGGAGGATGGCCAGTTGCAACTAACCTAAAAACTATCCAACTTGTCATCCTGGCCCCYGGACGTGTCTAGTGATGGATATGTAGGGGAAGAAGTGAAAGGGACAGGGMAAATGTGGAAAGATTTTTTTTTAATTGACTTTTAGCCTGCCTCTAGTATAGCTTCTCTACAGTAAATGCTTAYGTGCATGCGGCATCTCTTACTTAATAGATGCACTTCCTAGGGGTGTCCTTGAGTCTCTTTCCATTGCTGTGAAAATGCACTGTTTGCTCTGTGAGCTCTGCAGGGCTCCTATAGCTATAGGAGGAAGAGATTCTACTTGCCTGATGCATCATCAGCTAGTTTGTCCCCGAGGTGCCTTCCTCTTGCCCCGACTTTGCAGGTAGCGAGGGAGTAGGAGGATTCCTGACGAGCGAGGATACCTCTGTCACTGGTGCCCTCTCCTGGAGGGAAGGGCACGCCGGACCAGTGGAACTTTTGCCACCAAAAAGATTGTTACAGCTAAATCTTATCTTTTAGCAGACAAAAGGGTCAGAGGTTGATATTCATTCATAAGCTGTTAAAGTGGAGAGGGGAGATGCTGTCTCTTGGTCTGTTTTTATACAGAGGATGGCCTAGGAAGGCCCTGCTCCATGGCTGGGGTATAATTCAGAGAAGTCTGTAGCACCTGGCTGGCTAATGGGGTGGTAGCTGTCAGAGCCTTCCTGCAAAGGGAAGGCTCCAGCTATCAGGGTGACCTGGCTTTAAACTGCCAGTACTGATCTCGCCTTTGGTTTTGAGAGGCAGGTTGTGATGCAACATTTTGACTGTGTGTATTTCTGGCTTCTCCTGTCTCCTTCCCACCAGCTTTTATCTTTTACAAGCATGAACGTCATCTTTTGATTGTTCTCAGTGAGGCAAGTGATGGGTGACCYACTGTGACCCACCTGCTGTGTTGTGTAAAGAGGCTGGTTAGCAGAGCCAGAAGCACCATGGAGTTCCTGAGGTAGCGGCAACAACCGTGCKGGGTTGGACCACAGGTCCCTCTAACCCTGCCTCACTGCAACAGAGAGAGGAGAGACACATGCATGGAGACCAGGTTAATTCTGCTTGGTCAGGGGCTGTTGATGAGCCAGATATGGAAGGGAGGTGGGATGAAATACATTGGTGACCTGGGAAGGAGAGGGAGTGTGGGGAGGCAACAGTGTGRTTGTGAACATGAGGAAAGAGGTGGAGGCAAGGGCTGAAAGATTTATGTATATTTACACATTTGCATTATAAACATGTTGGGTATTTTTTGTCTTGAAATAATATTTTCTTCCCGTTCTTTTACTTTGGGAGTGTCTGAAAAGGGAGAACAGGCRGGCGGACAGGGCTGCAAGGTGTACTTTGCTTTAAATCACTTTGATTTCTAAGGATATTTCTGTATTAAACTATATTGGCGGAAAGTCACTGCAGTCCTTTGCTCTTGGAGAAGCCTGGCTCTTGGAACAAATCTCTAGAGTGCATCTGAACCTTCCGTTTATTGAATTCTCCTTGCTGAATATTGATACTGTTGCCTGGGCTTCAGAGATTCAAGCTTATAGGTTACATTAGTTCTTTATTACATCTCCTTAGCTGAAGTTAGGCTGTATTTCATTTTATTCCTCAAGCAACTGAAATACCAGAAGTTGAATTATCAGGCTATGTCAGTGTTCAGGGAAGCAGCTTCTTTCATGAGTTATGAATTGTTGGAAGCAAGAATATATAGGAGGGGAAGCCCAAAAAGTCYGGTGTTGCACAGGAAGTGCCTTCTGGTTTTGTGTTTCTAGATAAATCATGAGATGGCTAACATGTTTCCTGGATTTTGAGTCTCATGATCTTCTGGACTGAATTTAAATAGGTCTTGCAAGAGATTCCACCCCCTCGTACTGTTGCTGCCTTCTTGGGCAGCAGTTGTAAGCAAAGAGCTGCCCTTGTAACTCCAGAATAGGTTGAGTTTTCACCTATGGATAGTGTAGGATAATTCTGTAGATCAATTTGTACTACTTTGAAGGTGTTTTGGGATAAATGATGCTGCCGAAAACATGGAGAGCAGACGATTGTTTCAGGAGATAGTGATTGGGTTTGAAAAAACCAATTGTTTCTCTTGGATGAGGATGATAATCCTCAAAACTTCCTTGACCATAAAGTGATCTGGGACGTTTGCATTATTAGCCCACCTCTCTGCAGAAGAACCTTTGGTTTGTCTTTTAAAGAAGAGGGCACAGTGTTTGCACTGGTTTTGGATAACAGCCCATATATTTTCTTCTTTTCCTGGCAAAGAGCAGGTGGAAGATGACAAGTAAATGATGACATTATTGCGCTTGCACTTTAATAGCTTCCAAGGAACTCACAAGTAAGCGAAGGCAACACATGAAATATTCATGGTTTGTCTTTGCTCTCATACAAAGGTTGAAAGCTTCCAGAGCCGGAGTTCAGGGTACATGAAGCATATGGAAATGGCACCTGCAGCTTTGCCTGAAGGGCTAACATTGACCTTTTGGGAAGAGATAAACAAGTCGTTTCTTCTTTCCTTTTATCTCCGTTGAAAAAAGAGATCTTGTTCCCACACTAGGATTCAGACCCTTTGTCTGGAGCAGATTTCCCCTAAAACTCTAACCTCTCTGCTCTACAGTGATCTCCCTTGTTTGAAGACAGAATGAGGCTTTCAGGCAAAATCTTTCCCTTGTGCTTCCTTCTCCCAAGCCTGCAGAGGGACTCCAGCTTGAAGTGCTTCTCTACAAATTAACAGAAGAAAACAGACATTGCAACAGCAGAATTTTACAACGGGGTATTCCCACAAGGAAACTCTACCTTCCAATTAATCCTCTAGGTCTGTATATAGGAAAAATGCCAGCTTGTCCCACAGATGCTATGTCCTCATTCTCTCTCTGAGTCATGCTTTTCTTTTACAGGGCTTTCTGGTAACTCAAAAGATAACAAAAGTCCATGTATACGTCCCTGCTGTTTTCCCTTCAGGCCTTTCTCTGTTCCCTTCCTGGAATGGCTTTGAGCAGAGGTCCTGCTGTTGCCAACCAGCTGCAGCCGATGGCTGAGTGTGATCAGCGGCCTTGGAGCCCGGGCGGCTCTGGTGGTGGCTGCTCCCTGTGCCGGTGTCTGGCTGCTCCTCGCTGCTGTCCTCAGTGCAGACCCCGGGTCTGAGAGAGCAGATTTGTTCCCCGCAACACAGTACTGAATTCTTGCAGGTTTCCCCTTGTGTGAGAATTTTCAGTTTTCTGTAAAGTATTTGGATACAATATCAGTTTAAAAAGAGAAAGATGTTTGAAATAGAGAGTACTTCAGACGGATTTTGAGAAGCAAAAATGAGTCTTTTAACAGATCATGAAACGTTGATAGAAAAACAAATTTACGGTAAATGTTGAATATTATTTTYATTAAGGATTTTTCAGAGCTAGTGAAACTGGAGAGGTTTTGGCTGGTTGTACCAGCAAGAGCTTTGCAGCTGCCATCCTGGTGCAGGATTTCAGGCCTGCAATCCTGGTGGACTTGGCTCCTTGGAGTTTTTAAGCCAGTAGACTGAGGTTGCCTGTTTGTCTTCCTGGACTACATCCAGAGTRGCATTTCTGCAGTTTTGTTCATACAGTCAGGATTCGTTCTGGCCTTTTGAGTCTGGAGTTTGGTTTGTCTTGGGGAAGCAGTGGAGGAGGTCATTTAACTTCCCTTAAGTGAATGTCTCCTAGCCCTGAGTTCTCATGTGTGGTTCCACTCCAGCAGTAACGAAAGGCTAGAATAGTGTCTGCTGTCCTGCAAAATGCACTCGTCCAAGTGTGTTGATAATCTTCTAACAGGATGGCTGTCTTCTGACCTATGTGAATTATYGTGCTGAAAAACATTTCTGTGGTTGTTAATACTGAAGGAGAGAGGAGAGGAAAAAGTTAATTATTTTAAACCATTGAAAGTATTGGCTGTGCAGAATATCAGGTACAATTTGACGGGGTACTTTGGAATACTGAGGTGTGGTGAAATGCTGTAGCAGATGGCAAATGTCAGTCTCCTCGGTGCAGGCAGCGGGAGCAATGGGCACAGGGTGCCAGCCAACAAGCCTCTGTGCAAGCAAGAGCCAACTGCACCTGCAAGAGCACAGCGCTGAACTCACCAGGGCAACGTTAGCTAGCTGTGAAGTTGAGAATAAGGTCCTGAACTTGCCACATACAAAGCTATTGACCTGAGTTGCTTCTCCTCTGTTTGTTATTGTTGTTGTTGTTTGTTTGTTTTGTGATCTGATGAGACTTAATTTCAGTGGCGTGGGGGATAGGGAGCCATAGAGAGAAGCTCTCCCTCAGGTCTCCTTCATGGAACGAACTCGTGCTCTGCCTGCTTGCAGAAGATACCTTAGGGAGCCTGGGGAGCTGCCTCCTGCCATTGTACCTTGGTGCCACGATGCCGGTGGCACCTCTGCTGTGAAGCCCTGGATCCAGGGGAAGGGGTGGCAGCCCTCCTGTCCTCCTTTGGAAGTTAATGTGGAGAATCATAGAGGGAACATCTTTTCTTCCCTCTCATTCCATTGCTGGATGGGCAAGGATGTACTGCTCACTTTCATCACTTGTGATCTGTAGTTTTTATTGTCTGGTAGAATTGGACATCTTAGTATCCAGTGGGATACTGCCAGTTGGGTCAGGCTGTGCAGAAAGGCTAAGCAGCACTGATGATAGTTCTAACAGCTTTTCTTCTTGCCTTTTCTTAAAAATAATAATAGCTAAAAAAAAAGCTGTGTTTTTCTATCCCATAAGCTAAGAGCTCCAGGAGAGCCCTGTGAACACTCTGTATGACTGATGAGGTTAGATTTGTACTGAAGACTTGTCACCCCTTCCTTCCATCCCTTTCTTATGTACTAAGTATGTTTCCAGCTGGTGAAAATGGATTTCTCATTGGCATTAAGCAATGGAAGCGATCATAATTCAGATCCATGCGCTGGCATCTTCCAGAGATGTTTGAGTGCTTGTTTTCTTTGCTTAATTGGAGGTGCTGTGCATGATTACTGGCTTGCAGTGGTGTCTGACCTCTGAAAGCCTGGCAATTTCTGTGCCCATGCTAACGGGCTGCTGGGGTGAAATGGGAGAGGAGAGGTCACACAGCGTGGGAGTGTGGTTGTTCTAATGACTGAAAGCAAACAGGATCCAGAGGGCTGCAGTAAGGCGAGAGCAGTCTCGCTCTGTCGTCTCTCGTAGTCAGTCTTGACAGCTGGTGTGATCGTATCCTCCTCCTCTCCCCCTCRCCTTCCCAGACAGACTGTATTATCCGTTTTTAGCAGGGAAGTGGCAGCTGGTGCTGCAGGGAAACACCCAGGCAAGGTGGACACAATGAATAGGGGCAGTTGAGTGTTGGCATTTTTGACCCTGTGCCACGTGCTCTAGGTGTTCCTGCTCGAGTAGGGGGGTTGGACTAGATGATCCGTAGAGGTCCCTTCCAACCTCAGCCATTCTTGATTCTGTGAAATCAGTGACATTGGGAAGAAAAATCCTCATTTTCCTGGGAGATGAATCATCTTCAGTGACTTGCTAGGGATCAGACTGAGAGTTTGAGCTGGAACTGCAAACTGGCCTCTTAAAAGGAGARGTCGTGTGTTACTACCCTCGTTTTAATGTCTAGACTTGCTTGAAAATAACTGCCAGTGTCTCTGTTACCCCAGTAGCAGTGAAAATATTACAGCGTGGCTCCTGCCTTRTGCTTTATTTTTCTGCATGTATCCCAAAACAGTTCCTAAGTGCCATGATCTCTATAATATAGATGAGGAGGAGCTAGGACAGAAAGATTACTGGCATGCTTGCACGTCAGTGAAAGATGAGAAATGGAGCAAACCCCCAGATTTCCTGATCTGAGAATGACAGAAAAAATAAATCTGGGGAGCTGATCTACTGAGGCAGGCTCAGGTTTCCCTAAATGCTGCCAGATTCATGTCTGTAACCCAGTTTTAGACTCTTCCACCGATGTGTGTATTGCTTTGTCTCCAATCTAACTTGTGTCAGTGCCTCACAAGTCCTGCTCTTGGTCATGTTTTCATGATGCCTAACTTGGAAGGGGTTGTTCATTGAGCATTTTACCTTGGTATTACTTTAAACCTAAAGAAGCAGCAGGAGAGCATCCTTGGGGTTGTCCTCCCAGTTATGTTGTGCTTGTCCTCTGTCATTTCTGGGTCTGGAAGCAGACTTTCCCACTGCATAGGAAAATTTCCCTGTAGCTGATGTTGTCATTAATTAACATGATAACTGGACATATAACCTGTCCCCATAGGGGGAAACCAGCTTAAAATATCAGACATCTGTCCAGTGTGGTCCGAGGTGAATCCCAGATTGCTGCCCATGGAATGAGCAGCACGTGTGTGTGTCAGCAGCGGTTGCTCAGCTCCCTGGCTGTGGTGTGGGCGCCCTGYAAACAGTGAATCCCCCAAATCCTGCATATAGGAGCAGGATGGGGAGAAGGGCTGAGTGACTGCTCACAAACTCTAAGAAGCCTGAGGCTGATGCCAAATCTCCCAAGTCCCACAGTATCCTGCAGGGCCAGTTCCTCTCTTGTGGTTGAAGGAAACATCATGTTTCAGGGGCGTTTTCAATAGTGTTTCAGTGTTTTCCAATCCTGGAAACTCTGCTGAAAAAGAAATCTCTGCCAAGATGTCTCTCTTCTACAGGGGCACGTGAGTGGGACGTGTAAAGTCCTGGCTGAGCTGCTCAGGGGCTTCTAACTGGCAAACGGTGAGGAAGAAGAATGACAAATGCAGAGCGTTGACCAAACTCTGCGGGAATCTGACCCTGGGAACAGCAGAGGGCAACAGACAGCAGCAGAAAGGACCTGATCCTTCCTTGCTTGTGCCTTTCTTTTGGCTATTGCTATTAATTTTCCCATGCAGTAAATGATTTACTTATCTTTWTTTTTCTTCTTTTTAAAGAACCAATTAATTGCTTAATTTCCCTTTGCCTGGCTCTTCTGCTGTGTTGGGGCACAGCAGGGAGGCTGTGTGTGGAGAAATGCCTGCTCTGTTGGCCATTTCTAGGGAATTAAGGACCCAAACAGCAGCTAATCAGCGTTTTAGCTGTAGTGTTCAATATTCTCTCAGTGCTAATGTTGATAATAGATAGCTGGCCCAATTAAAACAAAAATTATCAAAGCATGTTTGAAGTACCCTTAGGTAATTCCATCTGAGTTTGTTGGAGAGCAGCTAGGAAAACAAAGTTTGACCTTCTGTGGAACAAAATCATGTTACGGAGAAAGATGGAGAAGGTGCAGGGAATAGGACAAAAAATGACAACTGATGCAATGATTTGTGACAGATTCAGCTGCAGTGGTTCATTTTACCTGTTAAATTATGTCCTGTCTACAGTACTGACCAATAAACGGGTGATATATTTGAGTCGTATAATCCTCTATGGTAGTTCTTCAGTGCTATCTAGAAGCAAAGAAGTAGGTGTCTTTCTAACCCTTGAGGCAGTTAAGTTGCATCCTGAAGCGTGAGATTTGATTACTGTTATCTTAGCTGCTGCAGTTGTTATTGACAGTAAAATTAACCAGCTCTTTTTATGCCTTGGCTTGTTCTGAATATCTTGGTTGTTAATTTTATGGGGTCACCTTCCACTGATGGATGAGGTGAGGGCATCGGGAGTGTGGAAAGGCCTGGGATTGGGGATCTTCACTCCAACCTGCGAGAGGAATTGTAGCAGCAGTGATGCAGAGGAAGGATCAACTTTTTATTGGGCTGAAGGACAGCTTTCATTAAGGGGAGATAAAGCAGGTTTTCATTTAAATCCCGCCTATGCCCAAACTTCTTTTGTGCCACACAGCAAGTCACTTAGGCTCAAATCCTTCAAGTTTCCTGATTGAGTTTCCTGATGCAAGCCTAATTCAGTGGCTGCGAGTGCTTGAATAGAGGTTGGAGCTTTATGAATTTGGTATCTTGGGCTCCCAAAGGTTGTTCAGTATAAAACAGAGAAAAAAATGCAGTTATGTGGGATAATGTATGCTTTGGACATGCCAATTCCAGAATAAGTTGTTCCTGCAAAAGACTGGACAGTTTTGCTCCTGCTTGGGCCTTGCTAAGAACCCAAGGAAAAAGTGCTGTTTTTTTGTGAGTAATTAGCTATAACTACACTCTGGCATCCATCCTCTTCTGCTGAGCTACCTGGCTCTGGTCGGACAAGGGGAAACAGCTGCTCCTAAACGTTGTTCTCCAGGCCGCCTTGCTGTGTCGCAGAGCATCAGTGTATACACTCAGTTTAGCCTAATACAACTCAGAAGAAATAAATAAAAAAGGACTAGATACCCTGAGACTCTTTAAACTTGATATCCAAAAGGGAATGGAAAGAAAATTAAGGTTGAGCTTGCAGCTATCTATCCAGATCTTATACTCCTCAGCAAAAAAATGCACAAGATGAATCTAACTGCCAGTCCTGGCAAGTATTTTTCTTTGCATTGGTTTCTCCAAAGGGATGGTTTACTAGACTCGATTAAGCCTAGCACTGGAGACTCCTGGTTACAGATATGTCGCATGTTTTCAGAGGCAGTATTATTCTATGGACTAAATAATGTTAAAATGTAAAGCGAACATGCAAAGCTGCGGGACAGTTTGGAGCTGCAGCTGATAGCAGCTCTAGAGGCTGCTACCTCTGCTAGCAGAGTGCTCGAGGCTGCATTTGTGGCACTGTGCCAAAAGCCTTAGCGCTGCAGGTTATTAATGGGCAAAATTCCCGAGGAAGGAGTATGGAAATGCTTTTAATGGTATCATTCCTGTAAGGCCCTGCGAAATGCTCAGCACCTCCCTGGCAGCTTGCAGAGTTGGATCTGCGATGCTGAGTGGGCTCTGCTTAGAAAATGCTGTCCCTGTCAATAAAGCAAGCAGAGAATTTGACAAGTYGTGGCACTGAGACGCTGCTCCTGCCCTAGTCCTGGGCTGCGGCTGCCCCCAGGCAATGCGGCAGTGCCAGCTGCAGTGCTGAGCTGGGAGGGTGAAGGGTTCAGGGAGCCTGGTGATGTTGGGGATGTGTCTGCAGGAAGTGCTGAGGGATGTGATGGGAAACTTGGTTACTCCAAAACCTGGCAGCTGAACTTGAGCACTGGAAAGAAGTTATCTCATCCTGGAGATTCAGGGGATGTGAGTTCAGGTCCTGGCTTGGCCACCTACTTGATCTCAAGGAAGGTGTTCAAAGGTGTTCAATTTAAAGAACGGAAGACGGGGTTTTGGTCTGTAGGACTCTCTTGTCTGATTTCTGAGTATTTTGGCTCCTTGCTGGTTTTACAGGACTGGTGAGACTTTTTAGGCCACCTGTAACAGTTGAGGATGAGTATTAATATATAGTAAGAGTTTGAACATGATAATGGTCTTGAAATGCCAAATATCAGWTTTCTGAGCGATCAGACACTCCTTCATATAGAGTAGAAATAATTACAGCATTTCAAATGTTAGATACCATCTCCGTATCACAAAGATGTGAAACCACATACACAAGTGTAAGCAGCTTGAGAAGTTACTTAGCTTCACAAGTGGGTCTAGTTTTGAGTTAATGAACATATTGTGTCACTAAAGAAGATGACACATGATAATTTTTATAGCCTTTAAATGTTTGTCATATTGTCTGGATTAGATCAGATTTATGAGAGAAAAAGTCTTTTTTTTTTGTATCAACAGTTGTTGCTTCTCACATTGTCATTGGTTTCATTTTAACGGCTTGCAGTCATTAAAATACAGAGGAAGCTTGAGGAAAATATTTTGTCCTCTCATACCTATGCATTTCCATGTGGACTCAGACTTTGCCTACCAGCACCCTACACTGGCCTTTTGCTGGCAAAGTGGAACAGAATCACCTGTATTCAGATACTCAGCTGTTGCCTTAAGCACTTTGTGGGTAGTGTCCTACATATTGTGATCACTCAGGACTTCCTCTCTGTTGCTGCCTTTGCTCTGACCCRTAGAGAAATTTAGGCTAGGATGATAAATGATAAATTTAGGGCTAAATTCTGCCGCTTTGTATAATCTCTTCTTGTGTCTGATGCACTGATGCTGTTTGAAGTAGTCCTTTTGCTTACTCCAAGTGTGATTATTATCATTTTTAATTATTGATGAAGTAATTATCATACAGTAATTTGCTGTGACCTTTTTGGAGCCCATCTCTCTAAGGAGCCTGGGTTTGATGTGGTCCTTCTGTGATGTGAGGAATAATGACTTGGTCTGTCAGGGAACAGCTGTCCCCAGGGTGGAAGGCTGCGACTCTTCTGTACTGCTGCCGTTGAACAACCATCCTAAAGGTCTGAGGAAAACTGGGCATCAGCCGGCTGCTTTTTGCAGCGGGCATCGTGACTGGTGTCCACATCCTTAAAAGGGTCGTTGAACCTCCTCAAAAGTTGAACAATGTCAGTGGATGTCTTGGACTACAAATGTTCAAGAGTGTTTTAAAACTCAGTTCCTCACCGTGAGTTGGAAAGGCAAATGTATCTAAAAGACCACACTGAAGCTCACTCAGAGAGTAAATGGCATCCTCTTCCGAGAGGGTTTCTTGCTGTTGTGAATCGACAAAGTTAACTTTTTGGACTAACAGAAGCATCCTTGTTATGGAGTGTGGATAGCTGAAATATTTTTGCAAGGGATTGTGCTGAGAGAGTGGCTTTCAGTGCTGTTCTGTCTCACCTCGACTGACCTACTGCCACATTGAATTAGTGGTGCTGTTCCCTGGGCACTGCATGATTTGCTTTACTATGGTCACTGGAAGGCAAAAATGTAAACAAGTTTAAACTTTCTGCTGTAATTGTTCATGTATTAAATTTGTGCTGGAGACCATTTTATAGTTTTCATCACAGCAGAATTGAGGCCTTAATTCYTCCTTGGACCAGGAGCAAAAAGCTTCAGACCTTGTGAGCACGACGTGCCTTTTGCACTGGTGGCTCATCTGGGTTGTGGCAGAGCAGTGTCCCTGCTGGGTGCTGGTTTTGTTCACTGAGACCCTTAAGGGAATGAGGCTACTGTTGTTGCTAGTACTAGGATATCTGCTTGAAATAAATACATTTCCCCGTGGAGGGATTTTTTTTCACTTAAAGGCCAGGTGGGAGATGGGAATGAATCTCAGTGTTAGCATCACTGAGTTCTCCTGCATCCATGGTGAATCTCCTCATCCTTCTTGCATCTTAACCGACATTTTTAAGAAGAGCAGATAGCCTGGCCTGGCTGCACAAGGATCTGGTAATATTTAAGTCCTTCACAATCGAATGCAGTGATTCTTACAAGACTAGAAGCCATATAAATGTCAAAGGAGACTGAATAGCGGTGGTAGGGGATTTGTGGCTGGAGCCAGGAACATGAGGCTGTTGTGAGATGTAATGTTTGCAATTTCTGCCACTTGCTTGTCTTCAAGTTCACAGACTAGTGAAAGCCCAGAGCTGGTTGGAAATGGTCCCTGCCATCCTCCTGTGGAGGAAGGAGCAGCCATCCTGTCAGGCAGTGTGGCTGAAGCAGCCTCCGAATTTCTTGGTGTGCAAACCCAAGTGCTGTGGCAAAGTGGCTGCAGGGGCAGCTGTGGGCAGAGGGCAGGGCTGGGACTGYGCTGGCTGTCGCTGTGGGCAGTGGKGAGGAGAGAGAGTGTGATGAGGGCCCTGCAAGCAGGGCTAATGCTAGGGCAGAGAGGCTGGAGCTACTGCTCTGCAGTCCCAGTCCTTCTCTTGGTTGCTTATAGCAAGCACTGGGAAGTCAGGAGAGAAGATCCCCTGTTTTGGCTGTGTATTTAATCCCTGTCTTCTGTGGCACAGGCAAAGCAGGTAGTCTGCTGCGCCAGGTGATTGCCTGGTTGCCAGGGCCTAGACTGGCCTTTTGTGAGCCTTGTGTGAGATCCTGTAACATTTGTCATGCTCAGCAGCTGTAAGTGACACTGAATGCCCAGAGCTGGTGGGTGTCAGGGTGTAAACCTTGAGGCTCAGCAATCTTGTGGTTGTAGGGAGAAGAAGAGCTTCCTTAGACATATGTTGGACTTGGAACTCCATGGTTAATGTGGTAACAAGTTGCTTTTTCCTTTAGGTCAGCCAACTTGGGAAGACCAGCACAGATCTCCAGTAGTTACAAGTCTCTTCATCTGCTTTTAGGCTGGTGAAATAACACTGACCTATACTGGTTGACAGTCTGACTCTGTGCTGGATGCAAAGTTTGCCAGAGCAGCTATTGTGTTTACATGTGTGCATGGAGTCTCACTACTGTCACCACTGAGGAGCAAAATGCTCAGTCTCCTCATATGTTGCTCTTATCTTTATCCAACTTGAAATGCTTGTTGGGAAAATCTATACTGTTCCCCTTCTGCACCTTTTCTGGGCCCACGTGCTCGTTCTTGACCTAGACAGGAGCRTGTTCAGGAACAGCAAGTTCCTTCCATGAAAACTAAAAATGAATGTTGCAAGAATTGAATCACCTTATTGTTAGGGTAATGAATTATTTAACTCCATGCACATCATTAATGTATCATTCATCACAGGCGAGTTTGACAGGTATATTAACCTCATTCAAGCTGCTGTTTGCTTGCAGAAGAGATGGGGGTTGGCCAGCTTTATAGAGCAGATGCCTTAAAATCCCATCAAGATATGCAACATAAAGGAGAATTGGACATTAAAGTGGAGTTCAAACTGAGTTTTTTGCACGCTGAACTGGGGAGACGAAGCAAGTGAAGTAATAAAATGTACTTTATTATTTTAATCTCTGTGACATAGCTTGAATTCCAAAGGTTACTTTGAGATCCGGAGAGGGAAGGAGAGAGAACGATCAAGCGAACAACTCTTTGTCTGCTCTGCCACTACCTGTAGCTGAAGTTGCATTTCTGTCCTTGGAGGAATTGATTACAGTGCTTATGCCTGTTACAAACAGACAGCTGTGCTTACTGTGTCCCCTGGCCAATGGCATGGCTTGAGAGATAGGCAAATGTATGCTAAAATATTTGTTTTTAAAGATGCTAAGTATTCACAATACCAACTGAAAATAAGGGAAAGCTGTGTTGGTCAGGGCAGATAACTCAGTTATTAGTGGACTTATATATTAGTGGACTCTTCCATGCTTGGGAAACCTTTGTGCATTCCAGTTAACCAGCAGCATCCTTCCTCACCACTATGTAGAAGGATTAGGAGTGAGGAATCTTTCCGCGATGGCCGCAGGCTGCTTGTGGTGAAATGAACCCATGCAACTAATTGTGGTTTCTTCCTGCTTTGTTCTCACATTCACTCCTAAACTTTTGTAGACATGGTATTCTGGTTCTCATGTTCCTTGACACTCAAGGTGGAGTCAGACCACTAGCTCCATTTCATACGTGAAGAATGTGCAAGAGAAGGGCTTGAAAATACCTACTGCTGCAGAAAGAGCCTGCAGGAATGGACGTGCATCCTGAATGTTATTTAGGATAACATGTTTGAAGAACAGTTGGGAATTTGACTAGGTCCTTAGGGGGTTCTACTAGCCAGAGCAATCCTGCCTCTTCTTGGAGGCATTGCTGAGATTAGAGTAGATTATGGGTTTGCTGATGAGCTTTGTGTTTGATGGTATTTCTAGGGCCTGATATAGTTTATTCCTTTCAGGTTTTCAATCTRCATGTCAGTTCCCTATTCATTATTAGAAGTTTTCTGTTCTCCAAATAGTGACGTTTTCTAAGAGAAGAGTGTGGGAAGAGAGCTGACTTTATTAAAAAGTGAGTTACACAACGGGACATAAAATACTCTTAAGGAAGGAGGGTGAGGGGGTATGCAGAAGTCTGGTTTTTGGGCATGGCTGCAGGAGACGTCAGGAGAGTGTACCGCAAGGCTGGATTAAACAGATTATGGCTTGATTTCTTGCTTTGTAGAAGGTAAATACTGTGGTTATTACAGTAGATACATTGGCAGCAGAGAGCTGTTCTTGCTATTAATCTAGGGATGCTGATATTGCCCTGGCTGAATTTAGGCACTTGTGCCATGGCAGATGCCACTACAAGTTCATGCCTGAGTGATACTTTTGGGTGACGGGATGGTGGTGGAAAATCTGACAAGAAATGTAGTACCCTGGATACAGTGCTCACTTCACAGTCAAGGATTCCCTTCCCTTGCCACAGAGTTGTGTTCCTGAATCCAAGGGTGTGCTTGAGCTCTCTCTCATTTCATACACATTTATTCACCTGCCCACACACGCACATATACATTTCTCTATAGCTTTTATGGTTATGCAGAGAATGTCAGAATATGGAGGCATTAGCTGTCTCCCYGGGAGTTCAGGCATCCAATATGAATAGTTTTCAGAGGTTTAAACAACCTTATTCACTGAATGAGGTGTTAACCCTAGATTAGCAGATCACCAGTTGAACACTGTAATGATTTACAAATGATACTTTTAGCGAAAACTGGTCAAAAACTTATCCTGTTGGATGCACCAGGTGACCCAACACAGAAGAAGTCTTCACCTGCTTCTTTCTCATCTCCATGCATCTTCATGCATCTGTGGCACACTGAAAACAGGATCTAGGGAAATTAAAGCCCAGGCAGAACATGTTATAAAAATAAATCGTGATGATTGTTAATGGTCTTAATTTACTTCGTTAAATGAGCTCTGAATTAATTGGGTAATGTGTGATGGAGTCCAGAGATTTTGTCTGAGGCCATTGGCTTGTCCTGCTCTGGGGTGTGAAGCCAAGTACTGCATGGAAGTCTCTGCTCGGTGTTACTCTTTCTSTCCTGGCTGGAGGAAACAGGAGGAAGTTAATGGTGCTGTGAAGAGGACAGGGAGACAGAACCTAATGGGGTGAATCTACTGTTRTCACCCTACTGCTGTCATACCCTTTTATATGTTTTTGGGGAGGGGGTGTTTTAAACACTTGTTTGAAGCTATTTTGTACCGTAAGGAGCTGGCACATGCACAAAGACCCAAATCCAAGAGAAGATACGTTTCTCTCCCCATCACATGACTCGAGGAGCTCAGGCTGTGTGCGAAAAGTCCAGGTACTGCCAGGCTTCTGAGGAAATCTCTGGAGTGGGTAACTTGGTAAATCTGCTTACAAAATTATGACAGTAAATTTTAAAGCTTTTCCCTAGACAGGTTATTTTAACTGTGAGAAAGAAAGTGGAGCTCTGTGCCTGTGACAAAAGTRAAGGGATACCCAAATTAACGGGAAGTCTGATGCAGATCAGGTGAGTTAGGAAGGATAAAAGTGACTGAACTTGAGAGGCGGTAAATAAAACTTGCTGGAAATTCCCTCCTTTGGTGGTTTTAAACTACCCAAAAAATCAGGTTTCTTGGATGGGGGTGAACATTTTACTCAGGGAAGTAACTCTTATATTAAGCTGAAACATCTGTTTATCCTTCTTTTTATGGGCRTGGAAAGGAATGAGTGTGGTGGAGTGCTCTGAGCTGCTCTTTCAAAGACTTTTTTTTTGTTTCTTTTTTTTCACTCTGTTCTTGGAAGTAAAAGGGAACAGGACATTTAAATTAAGATTGACATACCCATTATCCAAGAGCTGTTTGTCCACTCTATGAAATGGCCTTGGAAAGATCAGCCCAGGAGAAAGCGGAACCAAGAMTTCTCTCGAAGCTCTGAAGGTGTCTCAAGCCTCCTCAGGGATTTTTAGTCCTGTTACAAGGGAACAAATGGGATTTGTAACTCTTTGGACCTCTGCCGTTCCTCCCTTTGATTTCCTGGCACCTYGAGGTCACAATTTTGTCTCGGGTGTCAGTGAGACAGTGTGACACCAAATGCTTGTGCAAAAGGGYTGAGGAACTTACTGTGCACTTCAGCTCTGCTCTGCCAGCACTCTTCCTGTTATATTTGGAGCAGAGCTTTCAAAGAAACTTAATATATCAGGGAGAAGTTCACAGGGAGTTCTTGCCAGGAAGGGATGCTGTGTGAGAGTGCTCTGGCATCTGATGTGTGGGTAAGGGAGGCTTGCAGGGCTCATAGGAAAGTAGCTCAAAAGGCAGGAAAGAATTGCTGCGTTTTGGTGGTTCAGGAAGAAATATCAGGGAGAAGTGGGAGGGTCTGAGAAGAGCAGTTGAAGCAATGAGGAGGCAGGTGGGATCAGSAGAGGCATCAGCCCGCCTGGAGAACTTCCTCCCAGAAGTGAAGGGAGCTCAGAGGTGGAGGCAGCAGACACTGAGAATAAGGGCAAAGAGGCATTGTTGGTAATGTAGGGAGGGGCCAGGGATACAGATGAAGATCTAAAGAGTTCAGAGTGCCCTGTGGAGGAATTGTAAAACTGCCTTTCACAACGTGGTACTCTTTKCTGCAAAGTACCTGCTGTACGGCTGCCTGTTGCCACCAGCCTGTTGTCATTCCAAAACCTGCTCTTGCTGTTGCAAGGAAAAGCTTTGGAGGGAACTTTAGCTATTAAACTCAGTGTGATTAATCCCTTTCTATAATAGGAAACAAAGAGGTGTGTAAAGAAGCAGGAAGGTTGCAGATGAACTCTCTTTCTAGCTCAAGCTATTTCTTACCAGCCAGGAGAGCCAATAAATGCCACATAAACACTAAATTTAACACATGYGTGTGAAGTCCCAAGCCTTAATGTTTAAAGCTGCTTGATCTGTTAGTAGATCTATTCTGCACATTCCCCTAGATAAAGTCAGTTGTGAAGTTAAATCTGCAGTAACTGTTATGGGTCCTCTATTTACAGTGGCCCTTAACTGCTCAGAGATTGTAATTTCCTTTGYCTTGAAGGTATTTCCTTTATTCCTTTTATATTTCCTTTGGCTCGAATGTATGTATACATACATTTGTATAGTGCAAATTGGAGTTTCTTGCTGATGCTTTTAGATCTGATAGCCTTCAGTGCAGGTTAACCTTCAACTAGCTGGTAAAGCAGGGCCTCCTACTGAGCCATCGCTCAGGCCACGTGATGCCCCTGGGGAAGCTCTGCCAGAGGGAGACCACAAAGAGGATTCTCTGGAATTGCACTCTTAAATATGTAATGAGAATCTGTTATGATGATACCATTTTTCAGGCTTGTTACCATTATGGATTTATGTGATGCCATTTTCTAGTTTCATTATAATCTTTGTCAAGAAAAAGGAATACCTTCATTATGACTGTAATACATCATATATCCTGGAAAAAAAAAGAAGATAACCATGACCTATTCCTTTGAACTCCTTTGTTACATTACCTTCTTTTCTTCTTTTTTCTAAGGCAACAAACATAGTTTTGCTTCCCTTTTCCTGGCAAGCCTTATATATCAGTTATATAATAAACAGATATTTAAAACAGCTAGAATTACTGACGTGCTGTTGTATATACCCCACATTCTTCCACTGACTAGGTGTAAATTTATAAAGCTACAATGGAAATATTATAATCAATTGCTTATAAAAGCCTGATGTGTGTGTGGAAATTAAAGCATAGGTTAAAGGTTCTTGTCTGTCCCTACTGTGTAAGTACACAGTCTCCTTTCTGTATTTGTGTCCTGTGTGCTCTGGGCACCTGCAGCCTGGAGGTCAAAGGTTGGGCAGAGCATCCATGTGGAAGGGAGAGATGGCGGCCTCAGATGTTTCCCTGATGAGAACAAGATTTTGTGGAAATGGAAATGAAGGAGTGACTGAGACCAGCTGAAATGAGCGGTTTTGGTCCMTCTAGCAAATAAACATCCATGTCACAGAATCTACCAGCACAGTTGGTAGAAATGGTTGGTGTCAACAGAGGAGCCAAGTCAGAACTCTCGTGAAAAATTGATTTCTGCTCTCGCTCTTGGAGCTGGGTGCCCTGAGCCAAGGCTGATGCGTGCTGGCAGGGACGGCTGCTCAGGCAGYCCGCCCTGTGCTGCGTTGCTGTTCTAGCGGCAAATAGACGGCTCATTCTCCAGGCCTGTCAAGCTGACGGTTTATGAGCAGCCTGTTCAGAGACACATGCGCGCACACACATAAGCACCTTCCCCCTGCAAAAAAAAAAGGTAATAAAAAAATTGTCTGAGTACGTGTCATTTCTGGATTGCCAAGGAGACTGTCACATTAAGGTTTGTGTCTGACTAGCTTAAGCTACCCAGAAATGAGAAGTCATGTACAGGAACTTGCGCTGTATCGTTAAATTTATCACCACAAGTGACAGTAAGAACCAGAACCTGTCTGTTGAGTTACAATGTCGCCTTCTTTTATGGGGATATATTAACTACATTATAGTCCACATAAATTGCATTTATACCATGCCAATTTGTTAGGGGCTGTATATCAGGAAGCCCTGACTTCTCTGCTAATGACACAATTGCTGTGGCCTTCCCACAGCTTTAGAGATTCGATCATAGGCCAGATATTTCTCTGCTCTTTCTCCAGTGTTGATATTGTCTTCTCTGTATTTTTTCCTCCCTGCTGAGCATGCATTTCTGTTATTTTCTGCCTTGCTTCCTTTCTCCTCCTAGGTGAGTACTGGGTGGCTATGCTTCTTAAAGGCTGCCATCTTTCACAGGGATGCCTTGAATATACTGAATCAGTTTACTGAAGTACTTTATTCCCTTAGAGCACAGTCTCATGGTGTGTCGCTTCAGATTTATTCCTCCCATGTCCTTAGCCTGTAAAATAAGATGGATTCTTTGTTTCTTTCTTGTGTCCCATCCCAGAGGTATGTTCACCTTTTGTCTTAAGAGCCATAGACCTTCTCTCCATCCTTTTCCTTCCCTGAGCTTGCTCCTGCTCTTGTAAAGCTCTCTTTCAACAACTCTCTTCTAGGCTCTCTTTTAACCAGACTCTCCAGTGCGCTGAGGCTAGGTCTTGCAGGGGCAGAGGTTTCAGGAAAGCAAATGCCTCGATGCTTCAGGGAGCATGATTATAACCTGCAAGATGTGCAGAGTAATCCTTGCAGCGCGCTCGGCGCGGACCAGGCCGTGGCATTAGCCCTAGGTCCAGTTCTGTGCTTGAAGAAAGGACTTCTTGGAGAAAATCTGAAAGAATAAAGGTGCTCAAGCACAGGGGAAACAGGCCTGTGAGGAAAGCTTGAATGAACTGGAGTTGTCTAGTGTAARGAAGAGAAGATTGAAGAGGGGTGATAACATGAGTATAAAAGGCAGTTGTTAAAGATAATAATCTGTTCTCTGTGGCTGTGAAGGATGGGATGAGAAATCGTATGCTTAAATTACAGTAAGAAAGGTTAGGTTAGTTCATGTGAAAGCTTTCTAATGGTAAAATGACTAAAGCCTGGTGGAGATGTCTTGGGGAGGTTGTAGTGTTGCTGGCAGTTTAACCTGCACTGAAGGCTATCACATCTAAAAGCTATCAGATTTTAAAGAACAGGCTAGAAAGTGTCTCTTGGGAATAAGAGCAAGTCACTCCTGCTTTGGGAGATGAAGATTAATTAGATGACCTCTTTAGGAGCCTGCTAGCTCATTTTTTTGTGTTTCCTTCAAACCTAAGTGATCCCCAAGGCCTGTTGCTTGTTGCAGTGGTGGTGGGAGATGCCAGTGACAGTTGTGACTCCCCAGCAGTGTCAGTGGTSTCTCTTTCATGTTGCTGTACACACAGGCACAAGTTTGCAGTCTCTTTCTGGAAAATAGGAAGAACTTCATAACCGGGTCCCTTTCAGCTACTGTAGCTAAAGCAAAACTGTACTTTTACACTTCTTTCTGTGACAAAGCATGTGACAGTAATTTCTGGAGGGATAACACTGCAACTGCAGTGATTACATCTTTACTTAAGACTCTAGGAAGGTGATAGGAAGCAGCGGCTTCAGCAGGCTGTGCAGGTAGCACTGCAGTGGGCCTGCAATAGCGGGCATTAGTGCAGCGGTGGAGAGCTGGAGATGGCTGCTCTACAGCCCTGCTGCAGCATGGGCCAGCGTGGGGCAGAGGTGGAAATCCGAATTCCCAGCTGGGCGGCAGGGCTGAGCAGTGTCGAGACAACAAGAGGTGTCAGAGTGGTGAGGGAGCTCAGCTGATCTGAGCAGATCACGGCAATTACGCTGTGCTCGGGGACCACGTCAGGTGGGACTCTGCCTTCTGACCTCCCACCAGGGCTGGTGTCTGTGCACAGAGCTCTGATTCCCAGAGCTCCACTGTTACCTCTTGCTGTTTCTACTTCCTTGGTATGGTGGTATCAGGTCCAAAGTTACTAAACGTTAACTCACTCTGCTACCTTGCAACTGGGGCAGGAAAAACTTGACTGTGACTCAGTTACAACAGTTGTGCTGATTGGAAGGAATTCAATTTTAAGTGACCAAATTCGCTTTTGCCTTGACATTCAGGTGTAGTGAATTTGAAACAGTGACAGTGCAGTGTGAAATTACACCTTYTCTACGTGAATTCTCCTGGTTTTTGGCCTGTCCTGCCACGTCCTTTGTGTCTGTGGTTCCCTGMTGCCTAAATAGTTTTGCAGTTCTTTGTTACTCTTGTGAAGTCCATCAGCCTCTGTTGGTGTGATGAGCTGGATACCCAGCAGCTTTGTGCAGGGGGAAAATACTACTGAACATCAGCAGGCTGATGCTGTACCTCAGGGTTTCATTTGGAAGGTGGCTGAGAACAATTTGTAAGAAATCAGAGATGTGCAAGACAGCAGGGATGTCATATTCTCTTCTAATAACAGCTCTTATAAACAATTTGAAATTTTTGATGCACTGCCTTGTTTTGATGAGTATGYTTGAAGTGCAGACTCTGCATCCCTAGGAGTTACTCTCTGTATGGGATAACCCCAGAGTAACTCAGGGTTGTGCATCGTCTTCATGGGTTCACAACACATGATGGCAGAACAGGTGTGACCTGGCTTTAAAGCAAACTCCTTTACATTATTCCATCCCAGCACTGATCCCTCTTCCCACACAGTGTCCAGATTGGGCATTCAGCCCATGGGCTCTAGAGAAGCAACAGGCACATACAAATCCATGTGTTCCCTGGAGCTATGGAGAAAGACCTGAAGAAGTGGTGGAGAGGAGCAGCAGATAGAATGTGCAAGTGCTACGAGGTTCATATGCGGTAGCTGCTGTGTTTTGGTAAGTGCTGTCTCAGCCCCTCCCTGGTGCTCCCAGGAGATGCTTCAGATGTTAAGAGGATAGGCATTAGTTCAAAGCTATCAGTGGCTCAGTGGTCCTACCACTGTGGTGGATGAACTCTGAGGCACAAAGACTTTGCCAAGGTCTGTATTGTCTGTCCTTAGATCTCCATAAAGCTTTGGTTAGGTGCTCTTCAAGATTGCAACAGTTGGGCATCCATCTGTCTACCTCCAAGGCTGCTTCTCTGCACGTGATCCATGGCCACAGCTCAGTGGTGAGGACATTGTGCTGTGGTAACGAGCAGGAAAACCTGAAGTTGTATTCAAGACTCTCCTGAAGTGAAAGATCTTATCTATATCTCAATGACAAGGGTTGAACTGGGTGAGTGTCTGGGCATGATGCAAAATCCATTTTTTAGCAGGGAAGGAATGATGGTCTGGTTGGTGGAGAGATTTTTTGATTCACAGCCTGGCTTGGTTGTCCGATGGGATGCTTGGCAATAAACTGCAGTGAAAAGTTGGCCTTTCTGAAATCAGTAGGGATTAATGTTTTCTCTTGCATACTTCTGTCTAAAGGAATCACCTATATATGCAGGTGTCCAGGAGCTTAGCTTACCAAATATATGCACTTTGTAAAGCCTCATTTATTGCACACCATTGGTGTTACAATTGATTACAATTCCAGCAGCTACATAAAACTAGTATTAAATGCGATATGGGCCAGCAGGGAGAGGGAGGAATATGCTACATATTTGGTTGCAAGTAATGTTTCTGAGAATTTCTTTTCCCACATTTATTTTTTGATGCTTACAGAAAAGAACTGAATGATCTGAAATTAAATTTGCATCAGCCTGCTGGAATAATACCATTCTATTTCTGTTTTCCAGATTAAATTTAGTGATTTTTTTNTTTTTTTTTTTTTTTTTTTTTTTTACTTCGGAGATGGATCCTGATTAAATTTAGGTGGCGTCAATTTTGAAATAATATTTGGAAGCAGAAAATGCTGTATATGAAGTGGTGGGATATCCCAGCTCATTGACTGTGGGAAGCCTGGTCCACAGCAGTAGTTTCTTTGTAGGGAACCAGTGTGGGTTCCAGATAGTCCTACCAACTGCTGCCTAGTTCAGACCTTACCAGTTCTAAGGTGACTACTGCAGAGTGTTTTGATGCCATCTTGCTGTTAGCCCTGCAGCAGGAGGGCTTGTTAGTTTGAGCTTACACTAGGAGCAGCTCTACCTGGCTCTGTATCTAGCCTAGGAAGAACGCCAGAATTTGCAGTACAGTGCAGGGCTTGTGTTCCAGTCTGGCTTGAGAGGAAATGGTCCTGGCAGAGCCTTGGCTGGCTGTGTGGGGCATTGCTGGGGTGGTGCTGCCCTGCTCTGCTGGGCTGCCAGGCCTGGAGAGGCTGTGCAGAGGCATCTCCAGAGGGAATCAGCTGCTGAGGGTCTGCCAATTTACTCACTTTTGTCCCAAACAACAAAAGGAAAGATTGTTACTAGAAATGGATTGTGCATTTTAATCCAGTTGGACCTGCTTTTTCTTTTTCTTTTTTTTTTTTTTTTTTTTTTAATTATAGGAGGAAAGATGATAGCAAAATAAAAAATTGGTAATTATCAACTAATCTGGAACAAGATGGGAGCACATGTTGCATCACAGACAGAGGGTCATGTAGCTGTATATGTAGTTGCTTTTGCTGCTCTTACTGTATTGATGATGATGCTTTTTGGAGGCAGCAGAGTCCATAAAATTACAGAATATTTTAGATGCAAGAAGATCTGTGCCCAACTGGTCCAACTCCTTCTCTAAGTAGTTTCAAAGTTAGATCTAATTGTGATATTAAATTAAGTTGCTTAGAACCTTGCTTAGAACCCGTATCAAGTTCTGAATGCCTCAAAGGAYGCAGATCCTGCAGCCTCGTTGCCCCTGGTGTTGGTGTAGTGTTTGACCTCCAATCTTGGAGAAAGCTCCACACTGCCTAACACCTGACTGAAATTTCCCTTTGTGCAGCTTGTGTCGTTGCCTGTCACCAACCTGCCGACAGGGTTGGTGGTTGTCAGTGAGACTCGATACCCTTTTTTTTTGCAGTGATGACTGATAACTTTAGGAGACATAGAGGCAGTCAAACAACACATCCCAGAGCTATTACTACTTCTGAACGGGGCCGAGAGTTTCCAGTTTGAAGGCCTCACAGTGAAAGTAAGATTCATTTTCTGCCAGTCTCCCTGTTTCATTAAATTCGTGGTCTCAGCCAGATTCATTTTGGACTATTTACCGTTCTTGTTGCCATCTTTGTCATTGGAATGGGATATCAGCATGTTAATGCCTCCTATAACCCATGAATGATGGCAGAGCACTGTCGCTCTTTGACATTTTCAGTGCTCTGTAATTTCATTATCTGGCCATTCTTCCCTTTCCCTGCAGAGTAGTGTGTCTGACATGGTGATTGCCACTTCTAATGTCTTTTTTTTTTTTTTTTTGCTACTACTTCCAAAGATTTTCCTCTGTCGTCGTGGGTGGTGCTTTGTTCCCCAAAGGAAAGTAATTCTTCTTTAGGTTGAAAAGAACTTGCACTTGCATGCTAAAACTGTTTTATTTTCTTGTGACAGAAATAATCTATTACTTTTATTATTTTCATCCTGAGGGATTTTTAATGCCATATTTAGATATCTAAGCATTCCTCTTCAGTGTAATGTGATCACTTCTTAATACAACTTGAAGTGGGGTTGTATTACAGAAAACTGTTAGTTTTGCTCTTATTCATTGTGTCTTTTTTTTTTTTTTTTTCTGGGTACCTTGATCTCTACTTAAAAAAAAATCATAAAATTGAGAAAAATGTGAATTAAAAAAAGTTAATAAAATCCAAACATTTCACAGTTTTTCTTATGAAAAATCATTTTGAAAAGTGTGCTAAAACAGCAAAATATTTTAAAAAATGTCCCGTTGTTCAGCTAGGGAGCAGGGAAATGCTGTATATCTGACATGGTTTATTTCTCTCTGAGGTCCACTTCAGAGAATCATCTTGGCATCTCTCAGATCCCTCATTATAGCAAGGATGGAGGGCACTGGCAGTGCCCTTGACTTTTCTTTGCCTGTCTTCCTGTGGTACATTATTGCTCTTTTTTTTTCCTTAACTAGTAGAGATCTGAAATTTATTCAGAAGTGTTGGAAAGTGTGTTAGGATTTGCTAGATGGGAACACATGAGTTCCTGGACTGTCCTAGACGGAGTGTTGTCCCTTCTAGTCGTGCACTGATAGGGCAGCGTCACCAGCCCATGGAGCCACTGTGCAGGGAATTTTGCAGGGGGGATAAGAGTGGAATTAAGTGACTGGTAATTGCCAAGGGTATCATGCCTTCCTATTGTGCAGGTTAGTTTTCACTAAGTTTAGAAGAATGAGAGAAACAAATTCAAAGGAAATTTCTCTCTCTCTCTCCAAAAAAAAAAGAAAAAAAAAAAAAAAAAAGGAAGTTAGAAATGCAGGAGAAGAGCTTTCAATTGTACATGTCTTCGCCTTTGTTCTTCTCCTTTGTCCCTCTCTTGGAAGACTTCTCTGCCGGAGCTGAAGTGATGCTACAGCAAAGAGGTGTCTGCCTGTTGTGGTGCCACCTGGGTGCTGTCACCGCACAGTATATGTGGAAAGTCAGAAATATCCTCTAAAGCATAGGCTTACAAGGCAACAGCTTAGGCTTCAGTTCCCGACTTCCTTGCACGGTCTCAGGAGTGCTTATTTGACCTCTTTTTCATTTGTTTGTTCCCACTGATCAGTCCAGACTCTCAAGGATGTTTTGAGGCTTACTTCAGAGGAGCAGATGCAAACTGCAGCTAAAGCTGTGACCGTTTGTCCTCTCCACAAAGCACAGAYTCAGCTGGAGCAGTGAAGGAGCTTGTGCTCCTCACACCTTGGGTGGGAATCATGAAGGGACACCCATTTCCACTCTCCCATAGTGAGGCTTGTGCCCCAGGCATTGGTGGGACAGGAGCCTGACAAGAGCTGGCAAGGGTTAGATGGAGGGGAGAACTGTCCATGAAGGCTGGTGTTGGCCAAGGCCAGTTCCTGTGTGTTGCTGCTTTGTAGCAGAGAGATCGGCTCTCCACTGTCATGCTGACTAGAGGAGGACCCAAAGGAGACCAAGTTTCTTGGATTTGCACTGACCTTTTAAAGAGAGGAAACATGTAAACTTCATATACAGAAAAYTGCTCTGAGGTGCCGAGTTCTCAGTCAGTCTGGGGTTACACTATAAAAGTAGCTACCTTGCTTTCCAGCTTGAAATCTACCTTGGGCAAACTGTTAGTGCCTATCCCATTGGGAACAATCCTGTGTTTTCGGGATGAGCTAATAGGCCTCTTGCGCGCCTAATTCYCATTGTGCTGTGGCCATGGGCATGATTGCTGTTGCAGGCCGTGAGAAGCACCGAGTCAGCTCATTGCCAAGCTGCTATAATTCACGGGTATTATACATGGGCTGCAGTTTGCTTAACATCGCAATCCATGTATTCTAAATTGTTTCCATAGTGCTTGGCCAATAAAATTACAGGTTTATTATGTTCGCGTGGATCTCTTGTTTAATCAAGAATGCCAGGYGTGCTGTGCATGCTAAGCTGTTGCTCTAAAAATACTCCTTGTTCCCTTGATGTAAGAGTGCTTGAATCAAGTCGGTTTTATTTTTCCTTTACGTTTTAATGTAAGTCCAGCCTTCCTGAATGTGAAGGGCTCACAGGACGTGTGAATACCGACAATAGCTGCTCAAGAGCGTTCAGTGCTAATCTGACTTCAGCATTGCTAATCTGAGGCAYTCAAAACATCCGGAGGCAATTTTCTTCTTTCTTGGGGAGGAGAAAATAGATAATACAGTGGAACTTAAAATCATTACATAGTTGTATATATAGTTCTAAACTGATATGTAGCTGGATAGTTAGATGTGTTAGATAGATGTAGTTAAAAAAAAAAAAAAGCCATGTTTTGGGAAGTGGAAGACAGAGATTTTAAAATGAATTCTGAGCATATTTTAAAATTTCCTCTCTGAATTCAGAAAAGTAGGAACTGAGATTTTCTGAAGACATCACTGGCCTCTGAGAGCTAGGGCTCTAAGGAAAATGTAATGCAATGATCCATGAAAGATGCCTTGAGCTCTTGGCCGCAGTGGAGGGACAACTGCACGCAGCCCTGCCAGTGTGGCTCGTGCCCGAACCCTGATGCCCGGCTCTTGCAACGCGGAGTCTGCAGTGAGAGCTGTCTCCGGTGGGGCTGGGCTCACTCTGTGTGGCTTTCGGAGTCAGACTTGGGTTGTAATTACTGGAAAGACTTTTGCCTTTTTAAAGGCCGGAGAGTGCCTTGTTCTGCAGTTGGATGTGTGAATCTACAACAGGTTACAGTGCTACAGTAACTAGTGATGGTGGAGCTGATCTTGGGGTGTTCTGACTTGGTCAAGCTATAAAAGAATCCAGAGAAGTGGTTTGTAGATGACCACCCTTGTGAAAGGACATAAAATAGGAAGGACAAAACTGGGYCTCTGAATTTCCCAGTTAGTCTGTCACAACCACTTTAAGAGACATGCTGCACACTTTTGTTCTACCTGTGCTTCATGCCAGGTCTGGTGAGATAACCTGTACAGAGCTGGCACCTCGACACTGTCAGCTTGAATCAGTCCTGTCGTACATGGWACATTCTGGCCTCTGGCAGCACTGGAAGATGTGGTCCCTTTCCAGCTCAACATTCACACACATACACAGGAAATGTTGATGTTTGCCTTTGAGCTTTATTCTACCTTTGGAACAACCAGAGCTTGTCATGATGAACTTGTGCAGAGTTGTGAAGGCAGGATACTTGAATCTAGCTTACATTGCATTCCTCTGTCTTGGGAACTCTGTGGTTATTAGAATTATTCTTAATWATTAGTTTTCAGCCATCATATCAGGAGCTTTGGGGATCTGGTTTTGTTTGCTGAGGAGTCAGAGAACAAAGAGAACTTGCACTGGAACTTGTGGACATGACCTAGCTTTACCTCAAGGGGTGCCTCAAGCTTTACCTCAAGCCTGTATCCATGAGGAAATTAAGATATTGAATGAAAGAAGAACAGAAGTACTATTAGACTTGATGAGTGATTCAAAATGAGCTCTATGGTCTYCTGCTTCATTCAGTGCAAGCTCTTTATATTGGAATTGAGGACAGCAGTTTTTGTTTCCACTTGGAAGATAGTTTGAGAACACAGTAGAAAAGAAATGGCAGGTTGGATAAATGGTAGCACACTGACTCCTGATCGAATAGTTTTTACTGTTGCTCTAMTGCCAGGAAAAAATCATGGGTCTATCTGTAGCTTTTATACAAAGCTTACAGGCATCCAGAAGAAACACGCATCATCCTGAGTTGGATTCCTGCCTCTTGCTTTCACCAACATCTTCATCATTGTAATCATCATCATCAAGGAAGTTGCAGTCTTTGCTTTGTGCAGTTTTGCTGTCTGCTCTAATAAATAGCCCTAAGCATCTACTCTGCTTCCCAGCTGCTCATCACCTGCTCTTGAAATGTCAAAGAGGACGGTGAAGCTATTGGACCTTCCAAAACAGCCATTATGAGTCTTCTTTAGTCACTTTGTCTCCTCTCTTTGTGTCTCACTGCACAATTGGTCCTTCTTACATTCCCCAAGGTCAGAAGGATTTTGGAAGCTTTGAGAAACTTCTGGGGCTCATTTACATGGCAGCACAAGAATGGAAAATGTGACTGTTCACATTTGTTAGAGCCGTTCTCCAGTAGTGGGCAATCTCAATGTCTTGATGCCAGACAACCCTACACCTTGCAGAAGACAGATATGAAATTCAAAGATCTCCTGATAGGTCTGTAGCTCTGCAGGATCTTCTTCATCAAAAACAAGGTTCTGTCTCTTCTCCTTTCCCTGCCTCCAGGATTTGGGGTCCGGATATTCTTGTTATGGAGAAGAAAGCTCATGCAGTTGTTGGCATAGCAGAGCAGTTAGCCTTCAGTTTAATCTGCCCTATCTATCATTGTGTGCAAGACCACACGATGGTCTTGCATGCAATCTGGATTACAGCACCTCAGATCCTGCTCTTGTGAACAGTCCTGGTTCAAATATCAGTCAGAAATGCCACAGTCATTATGGCCAAGATTCCTGTATTCTGAATGAAAGGAAGGATATAGACACTCAAGTCTGGTTTTCAGCTTCTGTGTTGGCTGGAAGGTGAGAGCTTTGCAGGATCATGATATCCTTAGATTTCCAGAAAGGCAGTGATCTTACCAGGTTAAACTAGCTTGGAAGTTTTCTGCTGCAGTGAGGGTTGCAGTGCTCTGCAATAGGAAGTGAGGAGGTGTTTCATATCTGCCCCTAAACTCCAACCAGCACCGGAGGGGCTACAAAACTCAGTAGTTCTGTAGATTCCTCCTGTAGCGCTGATTTACCTCTTATCTTTTATACAATTTATATGCAAAACATAGAACACGTAACTCTGAATTTCTTGTCTTTTATGGCTTTGAAATTCTCAGCCATAATGCTGCATTAAAGGAGATTTGAATCTAAGTTCTTATATTTTTTCTCAGATGCTTTTTTTTTTTTTAAGTAACAGAGCACTTAAGTCTGTAAGAAAAATTGCCCTTGACAACTTTAACTGCGCTGTTCTACATCTCCCTGTGTAGACATTAGCACAAGATATTTCTGAAGTGGGAAAAAGGTATTTTTCTTTCTTATTGAGCTCAAAAACAGATGAACAGATTTTCTTAAATGTGCCCCAAACAACTGCAATACTGGGCTGACAACAAAACTTTCCATTTTATTGCAGTTCCTGACCCTCCCTTCCTGCTCTAGAAACTGGTGCCAGTCCTTTTGAGGAAAAATTTGTGAAAATGCCTGTTTTTGTCCCTTCCTATAGGGTCAGATTTTTAAGCAGCTGTGTATACATGTATATAGTTGGTCTTTAGGAAGCAGATCGGAAAAGAGGTCGTTTTGTATGATCTGTATCTTTCTTTCAGAGCTGTATTTCCTTGTCAGTCACAGAACTGCTAATTGGCTGCTTTGGAAGATGGATAGTCCGACTTGAGTCATAAACCAGGTTGCTGGAACTGTGCGCTCAGGTCGCTGTCCTGCCATCGCRTCTCCTTGCTGGTCACATATAAGTCCCTTGGGTCTAAGACCACAGAGTGMGGTCGTTGCAGCTTCTTGCAGTTTCACCTTGCTGTTCCCTTGCTGGGGCATTCCGGGCGCTCACTCTTCTGCCTGGCACAGAGGGAGGCCTCCGCTCAGGGACTTGAATTCCCTGTCCTCAAGTCTTTAGCTGACTAAATCCAAAGGAAGGGAAGCTGGTGTCCCCCACAAGCCAGGTCATGAAGTACTTACATCTGCTGTTCCACTTCCTCTCTTCTTTGCATCTTTGAAGCTATGTTCTACTTCTTAGAAGGCCCCCTTATCTCTGAGTAAAGAGAGACTATCCTGGTATGAATCACTTCTTTCTTGGTCATGTAGCTGTACTCCTAAGACAACTAAATGTCAGTGGGAGATGCACCTGAGCCCGTGGCTTCCTGTAAATGTCTTATCAACTGGCTGATGAAGCTCTTCCTTGCTTTGCTAGGCAGGACYCGAAAAGCACAGGCAACCTTTGGGCTGCTGTCTGGAAGGGGTGATGTGCAAGTTTGGATGTCTCATAAAAGGGAAGGTGAATCTCAAATTAAGAGCCCTGTATCCCCTSTTCTTTTGGGCAGTGGTGACACTACTGGTAGTGTTTTGTGTGGGCCATATTGCTTTCAGTGTGCTGGTTACCCTGGACTCCGCAGGAAAATCAGAAGTGATTTTAGTGCCCCAAGACAAAGGAGGACCTTGTATGTGTCTAGGTCATTCTCATGGATGTGCACATAGGGATCATTCCCATCCCAGTTTCTTGAAGGTCTGGTTCACTAGATGTTTTCTGAAAGTCTGCTGCTGGATTAGGCTTTTCAAAGGAGATAATATGTGGGCTCTGGGGGTGTTCGGYAGCAAGGAGTGGGAGCACAAGAGCCAGGAAAGGAAATAGCCCCAAAGAGAGTAGCTATTCTCGCAGCAACGGATGAAAATCATTTTATTGAATAATGTAATGGTAGAACACAAAGAATAAATAAAGAATAATGCAGTGTAGCTATGGCACAAGAAATTCAGGCACTACAGTAATAATGAAATGTATATACATGATGGATATGTGAATACAGAATAAAAATGAAAACTCAAGAAAAATGATAAAGTTGATTAAAAACAGGAGTAAAGATTAGTCAAAGAAATAGCAGTAGAGAAAGGAACTATCAGGGCAAAATTTGACCTTGCCTGACTCAGATGAGGTACCAAGTTTCAAGACAGACTTGGACACCTGCAGGTAGTAATCTCTTCATAAACATAAGTTCAAGGAGAAAAGAATATGGTCAGTTTGACAGACCACTTTTTTATTACCCTAATATATAAGATAATCAGATCGTTTATCTTAGTTGAATCTAAATAATGTAAGAAATATGTTAATTGCCTGCTTAGCACTCTGACTGTTGCTTCTGCCCTTTTGGCATGGAGAGCCCTGGCTCGAGTTTGTGTCTCACCTCCAGTATTTCTGATCCTGTAACTTCTGCTTAGCCTGGCTTACCCAAGTTGCCTGCATTAGATGCTTATATACTCTAAACAACCTCTTATATTTTTATCTTATTCTTTCTCTATGATTCTCGTATTCCATTTCCCCTACTGTTTGATTATTTTTATTATATAGATACTSTAGCTAGGCCTATTAAAGGAATAAGGATTAAATGATGAGTTTATACTAGTGATGTTATGTGCTTTCAAGGTCAGGCAGTAAAAGTGGAATAAAATCTAAATATGGGATTTCAGTGCCCTCAGTAGCCGTTACAGAACAATTTGTGCATTTTGTTCTTATTCCCTCTATGCCTCAGCTTGTCATCTGGAAAACTGGAGCAATATTTTCCTGGGCTGTTGTGAGAAATGTGCCAAAATCTAAGGTACTTGGAATTGTTTGTGCAAGGATCCGGTAGCAGGAGCTTTTAAATGGTCATTAAAAGCAGATAGAGGGCTTGGCGGGCACTGCACTGTAAGCAGAAGTCCCCTGGCGAGAGCTGGGTTTTGGTCTGTGGCCCGTGGTTGTGTCTGTGCTTGTGCTGGCCACATCGGCTTGTTTCATGCCCCGTCACCCTCTGTGCCTCTACCTGGCTGCTGCTGCTCGTTACTTAACCCTGCARCACTGTTAATTACTGTATCTTTGTGGAAGTCTTCTCAGAGACCACTTTTTTTTTTTTTTTTTTAATGAAGCATGCTATGAAAAATAAAAGCTGAATGGCGTTATATGGCACAGCTGTGCCTGCAGCCTGTACGTGTTAATTTGAGCCTCGAGAGAGCTGTAAATAGCTGCCTTCATCCATACACATACACCCCTGCAAGGGGCTGCCTGCCTTCCGCAGCCCAGGGCCTTGCCAAAGAAGGATGTTGAGGCAAAGATTTATTTAAAAATACACCAGGCCTGATCTGCTGCCTTCACTGCTCAGGAGTTCCCTAAAGGGGCTGTGGGTGATGGAAAGGGGAAGCTGTCGGGAAGGGAAGGGCAGCTTTGGGCAGGAGATCCAGGGAACAGACAGGCCAAGGCTGAGCCGTGGTGCCGGCCCATGCGGCTGCACGCGGCTGGCGGCTCCAGCAGGGCTGTGTCCCGAGAAAAGGCCCGAGTCTGACAAGGCAGAACAAAGAGCGGTCTGCATTTTCTGAGGGGAAAAATCAGCTTTATAGGAGGAATATTTCTCTCTTGCTCTCAGAATGGCTTAGCTGCACCCTAGTTTAGTTTCCTTTCTGAAATCAGTCAGCCTTCAGTCCTCAAGGAAGCCCCTCACCTGGCCTGGCAGGTTATAGTGTCTCAGAGGGCTGCTCTCACTTTCTGTGTTGCCTTCCATGAGCCTGCTTCCCCCCCTCTTTTTTTCTTTCTTTTTTTCTTTTTTTTTTTTTCTAATTGAGAGCCCTCTTCTGAAGGCAGTTATACCCAGATGTTGAGTTCAAGTCATCCCTTCTTTTCAGGTCCCCATGTCAGAAGCTTTAAATTGCCCTTCAGCAGGTCTGTGACTGCACAGAGTTAAATTGCTGCACAAAATCTGCAGGCTCACAGATGRTATCAGGAGATAATTGGAAAGAGAGTGGAGGTAGCAGAGTAACTGGGGCCTTTTCTCATTTTCTTCTTGAACTTAGGTAGAATTGTGCACACAGCAGCTTTAAAAGGAAGAAGAAGGAGAATGGGGAAGAAAAGATAAATTACATTTCCCAAAGCTTTGGTGGAGGTTTCTTAGTGAAGGGGAAGAATTGGGAGATATGATCCAGCATGGGTTGCTGAATCAATAAAAATAAATTATGAGTTCTTTGCTATCACCTCCTATAATGTATGATAGGAGACCCTTAAATCATATCACCACCTGCCAGGAGAGATTGTATTTATGTTTAACTGCATTACACAGAGATAAAGCTCAGACTTCTGTTATTTTAAGCAATCTAGATGTCTTTTCTAGTGGGAATGTGTGTTTATGTGCAGCACAGTTGCGCAGAGAGCTGGGGAATGCTCTATGGAGCACAGCTGTGCCCTGCCAGAGGTGCGGGTCACGTAGCCCGCAGGCAGGTCTTCTCCAGCTCTGGTTTCTGTGGTTAGTGCCACTTGCAAACTGTGAGTGCTGCTGGCACCTTCTCCCCCCGCTCCCTCCCCAGTGTGGTTCTTCACAGGAGTGTGGGATTCATCTTAAATGTGTCCTGTGTTTTATTGCTGGCATTAAAATGGTGATTAATTCGCTGTGCCTTTCCCAGAGACTCTCTCCTGATGCTGCATTGCTAATAATTCTAATAATATCTAGCTTTTATGGAGTGTTTTTTTTTCCCCTGCAAAGAGGATAAAGGCTTTGCAAACTGACCTGGTAGCTATGTTTAAAGCTCTGCTGCTGCTGCCTTTAGGACAGAACCCAGCTGCTCTCTAAGAAGTGACAAACATGCTGGAGGCCTTTATTTTTTATTTTTTTAGGAAGAAGATTTTAAGAAAGTGATCATGGGTACRTGTTTGTGTGCGCATGCTAAATGTTAAGCATGCAGGTTAGGGAGGAGGTRTTTGTTGAAACTTAAGCATGAGTTACCTTTTTTTTTTTTTCCCCTCTTCTTAAGAAAGTTTGGATGTCTCTTTCTTCTAGAAGTCTTGCTGATGCTGTTTTACTTCATACTTGTACAAATGCCTTCTCGCAGGCCAGAGCAAGGAAAAAGCTTGTAGAGCTTTCCTGCTGATTCTTACTTTTTCTGGGAGATTCCCAAATTGCAGTGMACAACTCACCAGCAGGAGGACATGAGCTATTGCCTTCTCTGGTGCTCCTCGTGGTGGTTTTGACTGTCATGTTTTGACTCTCGATTCATTTGCCCAGCAGACCTGGCCTTGTCCTGACCTCTRCAACTGTAGCTGCGTCCTGAGCTGAGGTTCTGAGTGTGAAGGACTTGCCTTGCAAAGCGTCTGTGCAGGGATTTCCTAGAAGAATTGGAAGTTGGTTAGACATGGAGGTCTCTTCACGGAGACTTCTGGAATCAAGGTGCTGGCGTCTGTGAAGATTGAGAGGGAGGGAGTTTTTCCCAGTGAGCTGGGAACAGGCGTGTATATGGGGCTGCTGTATGATGCACATGCAAGATGAAAGGTGCTGGCTTTGCTGTGGAGCTATATTGCACTCACAGGGCTTGGAAAAGGTACCTGCTCCAGCTGGCGCGTTTCCTGGAGCTGGGCTGTTGAGAGCATTTCCCATTGCTCTGCTTCTGCATGGATTCCCTGGGCATCTCTTCCTACAACCTATGAAAGTTGTGGAAAGTGAATATCCAGGCTGCTGTTAGTCTGTTARGACTGTTTGACATTGGTCAGCTGGTTGTAAAATTATTCATAGAGGAAGGAACAGATGAAATATGAAATGTGTTTTCTATAAGCCTTCTCTCCCTAGGAAATGAGACTAAAAATATAATCAAAATGGCTCTCAGCACTAGTTTCTTTAACTCTTGGCTGAGCAGAGAAAGTGGGAGGTAGGTGGGGATGGGATGGGGAGGAGGTTCATCTTTCTGTCTGAAAGATCTTTGCAGCAGGAACTGACCCTAAATGTTCGGAAGCTTCTACATAGGCATGTGCCTCCTAAAGGCAGAGGGGAGTTGAGCCTGGTCAGAGCAGAATAGACACACAAGCCAGTGCAATCCAGCTGGTAACGTGCGCCACCCAGAACGCCCGTCCTGCCAAGCGGGCTCTGTTCTGTGCGGCAGGGACCTGCTCCTGCAGCCTGGTGCAGCTGCAGAGCCTCTACTGCTGGGGCTCTGGAAATCGCCCTCTTCTTGAGGGATAGCTGGACCCTGCGCTTCGGGAGCAGAAGAATCTGACTTCTTTTCACATGATGAAAATTTTGCAGTCAGGTTCCCCTCATGAGTGCATTAATTGTTGCTTTKCTGGTGGTGTTAATTGCCTGCAGGCCAAACCATGCCATGGGCTTCTGTGCACAATGTACCTTGGGACACAGCCTGCCTGTGACAGTCACTGCACCAGAAAAACTTAAAAGCAAAAGTACAAGAGAACTGCTAGGCTCCAGTCAAAATCCTTCATCTCAACATTCTTTGTGGTTACAGAAAGATAAACCTGGACATTGGGACAGGGTTCCCTCTTGGTGCTGGTACCATTAGGTGCTTTTCCTTGATGCTGGTCTTGCCCTAAAATTACTGGGGCCAGGGAGCAGCCGGGAGGAGCAGCGCTCTGCTCTCGTACTGGGTAACCACCCGGAGGAGGGATTTATGCTTCCCACAGCTGATTCCTTCTTCAAAGCACAGAAACATTATTTCTTGAGCAGACTGTTCGTTCACTCCAAACCCTATAAACGGGATTTTCAAAGTTCTGCTCCTCTCCAGAGGGATCCTCTGTGAAGATAATGCGATCTGTCTGCAGCATCCCAGGGGACTCCAGGGATAGGCTCTCCTGGCTCTGGCTCCGGCACTGAATGCTTATTCCACTGCTTGATTTACATGAAAAGRGAGGCTGCAAAGGGAGGAAAGATCATACTATGGCAGCTTCTTTTACTGAAAAGTGAAAAACAACACAGGCAAGGGAGGATTAAAGGAGAACATCTTTCTTTTAGTTATTAGTTTTTATTTTGAGGACAAATTTGACAGCCACAGCAGACTAGAGATCACAAGTTCACTTAAATGTATTTTGCTTTTGTGTGTGATCTCAGGACTTGTCTCTTCCAATTTCAGAGCGTTCTGTAGCCAGCACTGCCTGAAGCCACTTGCAGATCGTTTTCCTCTCCAGAGTCAGGTCTTTTTCTTCTGCTGAAGCTGGCATCTCCTCGCTCTTCACTTGTCACCCTGATTTTCAGTGGGCAGGAATTGTCCTCTATTTGTTGTTAGTACATCAGTTGCTTCTTTCACATGTCTTAGGATGTGCAATTCCTCAGCTGGAATTGTCTGGAAATGCAAGTTTCTTCAGCTAGGTTGACCAAGCTGGAGAGAAGGTGTACTGGTATTTAAGGCACGTGTCTTCCTTTGCTGGTCACTCTGTTACTGTGGGCGAATCAAGATTGTGGATTTGTCTCCCAGGAGATGCCCRTTAGCTTAAATTCACAGTATTACTGGGTTATTGTGTTGAAGTGGGTTATTTCATTTCTRTTGGACTCTCAGATGGAGATTCTTTCTCGGAAGTGAAGTGAACTTTAAAGTGGTTTCCCTGTGTTACTTGCAAAGTGAATTGAACCCGACTCTAACAAATCTATTCTGATTCTTCTTCCCAAGTGCATAATTGCTCTTTGCCTCTTGTTCCTCAGCAGGAAAACGAAGGGGACGTTGTTTGCCTTTTCTCGTAGTGGTGATGCTCACTGAATCTGTTAGTGTCTGTGGAGCTGAATCGCTCACATGGGAGCTTTGTGCTAAGGCTGTACGTCACCTGCAGGCAGCAGTGTTAGATATTGGCAACTGCTCCCAGATCTCCATGCAAATAGGGATGGTGGTGCTGTATAGAATGTATATGTCTTTATACATAGATATGTTTGTGTGTGGGTAGACACACATACATATGCAGAGACGTGCAGGTACAATGCAATATGCAATGTACATTGACGTGGGGAATAGTTTTTCTGTGGGGCCAAGGTTATGTAGTAACAGTTTTTGAGAAGAGTTGGACCTTGGTCAAGGAAACCTCATAAACACGAATATACATTGACCATGTAAATGAGCCACTTCTCGTGTTGTGACCATTTAGGTAGTGAAAGATGGTGTTGGTCACTTTTTCTTGACTTAGTTACCACCCTCTTGGGTAAACTTGTTTATCCTATTGGGTAAACTCTGCTCGACTTGGTTAGTTTTTTATCATTTCACCTTTGATTATTAACTTTGAGTCTTTCAAAGATGAGAGAAGGAAGCAGCTAGGGACATTGCCAGAGCAGTGCTGCTGGTGTTTGGGCCCCAGAGCATTTTAAACCAATTTGCCTTCAGCTGTGAGCAGATCAGTGAGACTGGCTCCCAGCGAGCCTGTGTGTGCTCACATTTGTAATTTACTTGCTGGGGGCTGTTACTTCCATAGGAATTGGGCAAGGAGGGGTTAGAATTTGCAGACAAGCTTCTTTGGCTTCCTTTGCAGCGTGATGGGAGGAGAGGTTGKAGGCACTGCGGAAATGGGTCTGTAAGTTGGAAGAGGAGGCCCTGACCCCAGGTGTCAGAGCAGCCTAGYGGAGAGCTCTCATTTTCCACATGTAGATCTGCCTGCAGCCTCTTGCTGTGCTGCACATGTGCTGCACGGTGCTCTCCCTCTGCCCATGAGCAGTTGCACTCTGTGAAGATGTGGACAAGGCTGCTGATGATTTGCATTAATCTCTGTGCTGATAGACAGGGCACGATCATGTAGAAGGGAGATGAGTCTCTCTAAGTGGACCAGTGCTGGCCCTTCARATGTCCCCCATAAGTGATCTCCTCTCCTCTCCATGTGCAGCCCCGCTCTCTCTCTGCTTTGATAAGTGCATCCCCCAGTACAGCAGCACAGCTGCCTCCGACTTGGCCCTTGGTTCGTGCTCTGAATTCACTCTCAACCTGCCAAAGGCACCGCATGGCTTCATCACACCTTCACACTCTAAACATCAGGGAGCAAAGGGCTGTGTATCTTCTGTGAGCTACATGCAAAGCATTTAACCAGTTTGGAAGGCAAGATCTGGGGGAGGAATTAATGAACTAAATAATTTTTCTTTATAGTAAAATTTTATGATGATAGAACATCCTTATGCTACCAAATACTCCCAAGGGCTTCTGAGCCCTTTCATGATTTATAGGTTTGGAGGTCCCYGATAGTCCTCCAAACAATAGGAGTTCCTTTAGGGATGTGTTTTCCATGGGGAGCAAAACTGGGGTGCCTCTGCTTTCACATAAGGGAAGTCATGTCAAGAATTGAGGGTTGGAATTGAGGATTGATTTGAAACCTATTGGCCTTTGTGTAGGCAAGAGGCACCTTGTGCTAGATGTGGATATGGTGGTTCGGGAGGATAGAGGGAATCGCCAGCGCCAGAGAGTCTTCAACTATATTATAGTAGGAGCCACAGAGGATGAATAATTGTCAGGGGGTGGCTTTTTTGTCATGTAGACCTTATAACTGGTTGTTCAGCAGATAGTGTAATTTCTTCCAAACAAATACATACAGGCTCTGGGGAGACATATGTGTAAAATAAAGTGTACGAGGAAATCTTTGCAGGACTGGAATGTCACTTCTTTCTAAAGAAAAAAATAATTTTTCTGACTCTTCTTCCCCCATGCCCACATCTGCCTTGAAAAYCAAAACAGTTTATTGAATTTTCAGGTCATTTACTTTTGTGTAAGCTCAGCTTTAAATTGCTTTTTTTCCAGAGGGTTTGTGTTGCCTTAAGGGAGTTGTAATTCAGCCTGACCTATTTCCCTGCTCGTTCCTTCGGGCTGGTCCTGCCTTTCCTTGGTTCTCAGCCAGCTGAGCTGTGTGGCTCCCTGGGGGACACCTGACGCGAGGGTGTCCGGGAAAAGCACTGGGATGGTCTGCAGAGAAATGGGGGAATTTCACACCTGAGCTGTGTTCTCTGGAGTGAGCAATATGATCCCAGAGAAAAATGCAGTTCAGCATTGAGTTGACTTGAAATTAATTTTGAGGATAAGTGTGATGAACAGGAACAAAGCAGTTTCATTTGGGACTGTTTTAAAAAATGCCTAAGTGAAATTTTCTGCTGTTTCTGAATCAATATCACTGGGAGCTCTTTTCCTACCCCTGCTCCCCTTCAGATCTTTTCATCTTGATTTAGGGTGAAGAGCAGGCATTTCCTATGGGATTGCAAGTCTAGATTTTTCTTGGTTGAGGGAAGAAAATACTTATTTTTGTTTTGAAATAGTGTGGGAAAAAAAGGTGAAATCTTCAATTTTCAATTGATCCACTTTTTTGTTGGGAAGAACTTTAGGATTTTATTGCAAAATGACTTTGACACTGAAAAGCCACAGTTATTTGTTAGTATTGACAAAGACAAGCTAAGTTTCTTCAGCTACAAAATAGCAAACAGAATCAAACGGCTCAGCATGAATCAATGAGTGTTTTTATTCTCTCTTTAATTTTTTTTTTCTTTTGACCTGATTTAGTTTTGCCAAAGTTGGCTAATGACTATTTTTCTTTAGAGGTTTTTTTTTCCATTCTGTTTCAATGAAAGTATTAAATAGCAGAATATCTCTTAGATCTGGTACTTGCCCACATAGGCCTGATAACCCTGCTTCTAGTGCTGTCTTAGGGACACCACGATGTGGAGGCCTAAGAACAGCCCCCAGAAACGCCCTGAAGTTTCCTCTGCACCTCAGCGTCCAGAGGACAATCCATGTTGTCATTAGGGCTTTCAGATGTGACATTTCTTTAGCAGTTGAAGTTGCTCTTGTAGCCTCCTGAGGCAGTGTTAGCAGGGAATATGCTTTTGTAGCTCTCCTTGGGCAGCCTGAGTGTTAAGCCTCTCCCATCCTTTCTGGTTTTCAGACCCCCAAACTATGGCAGACGTGACCTTTGGTGAGTCTGAAGGGTCTCGTCTCAAAGACAGGGCAGAAGCCACGTGGGCTTGTGGGGCAAATGTCCCCCTTAGCGCAGTGTCCACAATGAGAGGCTCTGTGGCCAGCCTGTTGTGGGTGGTGGTACCACGTATTGCCCCTCTGGCAGCTCGTGCTGTTTCCTGCTGCCCTCTGGGAGGTTTATCTGCAAAGGGATGCTTGTGCTGTTAATGCTTCCATGCATTAACAGTAAGCAGGCCTGGATTTTCGCTGGTCATCCTGGATGAAAATCCAGAAAAGCTCTACTAAACACTATGCTTTTACTTTGAATTTACAGCCAGGACTTGAATAGGATTCAACACGCTCTTGCAAAGCTGGTGTTATCCTGTGGCTTTCAAGGTTTGCAAGAGCTAAACGATGTTTTCAAAGATAGAGCTGGGAGAATACGGGTGCTGCCTCCTATTGCAATTGCAACATAGGGTAGAATTATTCTGTTGGAATATAACCAGGATGCAAAACTTGATTTAATGGTTAGGGTCAGGCCCAGGATCTGCAGAACTCCAAGTCTTCCCTTTGGGTTCTAAGAGTTTAGGTCCCAGATGGGAAAATTAACCTAGTGAGGCCTCCGGAGAGTTATGAGTCATGGGGCAAAGTGCTGTGCTTGTGTTTGTGCTTTGGAGAGGCTGGTAAGGGGCTGTCATACCCTCTCTAGTGGGTCCTGTCTGAGTMTCTGCAGGAACATAGAGAGCAGCTTAAAAACATCACTCTTGCCTGGTTTCTGCTGGAGGCTGCATTGCTTCCATCCACTGCTGTAAGGGGAGGCAGAGCACACAAACCTTGGTAGCTGCCATTAGCATTTAGTCTTTCCCCTTGCGTATAGAAAGTGTATGCAGAGTTTAAGTTGCAATAAAAATGGTATTGCCCTTAATTCCCAGCTGCACAGCACTGGTTTAATCCGACATGGGCTTGCATGCGCTGACTCGGATCTGCCTGGCGGGCTCCCTTTCACACCCCGCTGGAAGCTGCTTAGCTTTTATCTTCTACCTAAAGTTCTCCGCATGGGGAAATAAGGGGACAAAATGCAGTCAAGGGAGAGGGAAAGGGAATTGGGTAAAGAGAAGATGCTCAGAGCGGCTGTTCCAAAGCCGTTAAGTTGGGTATTGGCTGCGTAGTCACGTACCAAGGTCCCTTACGATTTGAAGAGGTCTCTTCCCGGTATTGTGCTGACAGTAACCGAGTGCYGCAGCCTCGGAGTTGTGATATTGATTAATCCTTTGGCATTTTTCCCCTTCTGCAAGACTTTAAACTCCTCACCAGCCCAAATGAAAGGTGTGACGAGTCCCATTGCTCTGGAGGGATCAGAAGGGTATTTGTACTGGGAGAGATCTGACTTGCATAGGAAAACTAACTGAAGCCAAGCCATTGGGTGACATCTCATTTGCACCCATCTTCTCTCCAAACTGTGAAGTACCTGTTGTCAGTC
This sequence comes from Nothoprocta perdicaria, assembly GCF_003342845.1. Taxonomy (NCBI): domain Eukaryota; kingdom Metazoa; phylum Chordata; class Aves; order Tinamiformes; family Tinamidae; genus Nothoprocta; species Nothoprocta perdicaria. Next base: position 3,195,573 of record NW_020455976.1, read on the forward strand.
TAGTTTTATCCCTATCCTTAAATAACCACAGATGTAGAGAAGGCAGCTCACAGTGTTCAATTAATTCCTGTTGGCATGTTTTATTTCACATGCACAGCATCCCAAGGATTAAAATAAATGTTACTAATTACATGGTGCATTAAGCTAATGATTTTATTTTATTTTTTTAAACCTACATAATCCTATAATACCCTAACTTTAATGGATAAATACTAAGCTCTCCTTTCGGTGATTGTAGATGCCTGGTGTACTGTTACCTATTCTAAAAGAAAACTTTTCTCTTTCTTTCCCCTTTCTCTTCCTCCCTCCCTTCCCCCAGGTGATTCTCATTCTGACAAAGCTCTATGACTTCAACCTGGGGAGTGTCACGGAGAGCTCGCTGTGGAGGTGAGTGGCCTGGGGAGAACCCAGCCCGTGTGGAGGGTGGCTGTACCTTGCATGAAGCTGGAGGGAGGGCAAGAGGGAAATGGAGTGAGTTGATCGGGGAGGAGCTGGGAGGGAAGCTGGGATAAGCTGTGAAGCTGATTTTGGGGAAAGGGCATGTGATTAAGGACATGGTGCTTAATGAGGTGGGTCTGCAAAGGAGCGAGTTGCTTAATGTCAACCTGCCAGGTTGGCATGCAGAGGAGCTTGGTTTACTTCTCTTTCAACTTCGAGCGTCCTCAAGTGCATCCATACGTTGCTCTGAACCTCTGCTGTGAGGCTGGCAATGACAACAGCCTCTACAGGTGGCAAACTGAACAGTGTCTGAGTTCGTGTCTGATACAGTACATGATCTTAGCTGGGGAYTCTACCTGTATGGACTGTAGTGGAGATGCCTGGAACCATTTGCTATCTGGAGCCCTGGGGGAGCTGCAACATGGGTAAGAACCTGGGCTGTGATGGGGCTGAAAGGTCCATAGCTTCCAACCGGTGAAGGGCACCACGATGAGGTGCTTGGTGCCTGCCCTGCYTCATGCAGGTGGGCTCACATGGTGGCATGCCCTTGCCTGCAGGACAAAAAGAAGGGGTGTGTGTCAGAGCAGCACTTTCAGCTGCTGTACTGAGCATGTTGCGCAGCCTGTAGAAGCAGTAATTGRGGGGGCTGTCAACGCAGTGTAACCCTGGATCTGGGTGTGGGTAGCTCCTTGGCAGGTGGTTTATATTTGGAGTTAATTTAGAAGCCCCTGTTTGGAGGAGCCTTGGAGCGTGCACTGTGCAGTTATTTCCAGGCAGCAGGAGCCAGTTAATGCATTAAGGGTTAATTGTTGAGAAGAGCTCATGAAACTTCCCAATTTGCAGAGTAACTTCAAAGCCTAATTGCACTGTACCACCGTAATGTGCAAAAGTATAAATAACCATGCAGCTAATAAGAGAGAGCAGTCATTTCCACTTAACCGATACTTTTCAAGGTATTTAAGCCTTAAAAACTTTTGCCTCTTTACCTAACAAGTACAAATGACACTGTGATTGTACTTTAAACATAATTGCTGAGCAATCTGCTCTGCATAAATAAGGCAGCAAGCAGGCAGATCCCTGCCTGTTCCTGGGATCACAGCAGCACCTGGGCTCTGCGCAGAGGCAGCAGCCGCAGCCCTTGGGAGTCTCCCCAGAGCGACAAAGACGCAGGTCGTGGTCAGCACAACTGAGTGCAGCCCCTGGTTGTTCATCTGGGCAAACATGTCAACGATTCAGTCTGCTCTTGCACARTGATCTCTCTTCTGCAAGTGAAATGGGGACCAGCATGGGGGCCCGAGGCCACTCGGGTCAYGGAGTCCAGACTCCTGGGTTCTCTTTAAGGTTTTTGAGGAAAGGGGTCACCTACTCAAGTAAGTGGTTGTGGATAGGGCTGCGGGGCTCTCGAACCTTAGGCTTTCCAGAATTCAAGATTAAACTGTGTTGTATTTTAGAGGAGAGTGTGGGACCTTAAGGAATAGCTTTCAGTTTTTTTGGGAAGGGTGTTGTAGAAATGCAAAAGACACTGATCAGAAGCAATAAGTCATGAGGAATTGACTCCTTTTCTTAGGATTTTGTGTCCAATTTGCACATCAAGGCCTTTGAGTGTCTGCATTATTTAAATGAATACTTTTCAACATTTTACTTTAATTTTTGAGCCSCTGAAATTTTCGAAAGGATGATCTGTCTTTGCAGAGCTAACTTGAGCATTTTGGCAATAGCTTTGCTTTCCTTGGTTACTTTTTACGAACTCCTTAAAAGTCATCCTTGAGCCCCAGGAGCTGCTAGGTCACAAATTGAATGCAGCTGTTGAGCAATGCTCAAAAGACTATGCAGATTTTTGAGGTGATTTTTATTTTCCTTTGTATTTTCTGGGCCTGGTGCACCTTCCTGCTGCTGAGGTCTCTGCTCACGTGAGCAATAGGGCAGCGTGTGTGAYGTCCCTTCTGAACACTTGGCGAGCGGAGTTGCGTCCACAAGAGAGGAGGGGCCTTTGTGGCAGAGAGCAGTGACTCACACACCACTGCTTCAAAGGATGCTTGGACAGAGCAGGGTGCACTGCGGGCTCCAAATATCATCTCATCTCTGCTGCCTCATGCATCAAAAGATTCTGCTTGGGTCCCCTGGGCCAAGGGGGGCCGCATGAGCGGCTGCCTTTAATGGAAAAGTGAATTGCAATATAAGAAAAAATTCTAATCCCTGCATCTAAATACAAAGACAAGTAGATCAATAAGAAAACATCCTGAATGTAATTAAAAAAGGCAAGAGCAAAAGACGGAGAGAGGAGAATAACAGTTACCCTGGAAGCTGCTTCTCTCTCAGATTGCTGCAAGTTTAGACAGAGGAAATGCTGCTGAGCTTTTGAATGCAAGAGCACAGACACTGCTCGAATAAGTAAATCCAGGTTTCTGAGGTTGAAAATATCACATATAGGGCCTCTGCTGTTACTGGTATCAAGCAGCCTCAAAATTTTTTGTTTTTGTTTTTGTTTTTCCCACAACTAAGCAGGGGAGATTGTTTTTTCTCCAATGAAGTCTAGTATCTTATCATTGTTGTACCTGTCATGGTATGAGACATCAAAGTTTTCTTGGTCTTTTCATATATCAGCAAGCATATCTGGCAAAATTAGATAAGCTTTACAGGCATGCAAAGCTTTATCAGTTCTCATTGCCTAGTGAAATACCTAACTGGGTAACTGCTGAAAATCCTAGCTGAAATTCTAAGTGCTTTTAATTAAAAGYTGGATTGCGACTTGGTTGTATGCTTTCTGCATCAAGCAAAGGACAGTACCCCTGCCCCTTACCTGTGAACATCAATGGGTTTGATTTTTTTAAGTGCTGTTGGAGAAGCTCAGATTCCCAAAGCCCCTGCAGGTCGGGGTCCTTGTTTCACAATTCATCTTCTGTGGTGAACTGTGATTGCGCAGCTGTGATGCATCATGAAGTTTGAACATCAAGAGCAGGGACCTTGATAATTCATTGAAAATATAGTCCAAAGAGGAACCTGCCTGACAGGAGAATGTGAGGCCAAATACCGTGCTAAAAGGCATCATTCATAACTAACAATTAAGTGGTTTTTTTATTTTTGGTAAGAAAAAAAATCAGACATTTTATTAGGAGGGAGAGAGAAGGGSAGATTTGTTCAGTGCTTATTTTCTTAAATGTGTTTATTCACAGCATTTCCAGATGCAAACACAGAAATTGTGGYGAATTTTGATTTTGGGTGTATGTTATGCTCATATATAATGAGCATGTATTCTATAGATTATATGTTGTGTAGAAAGAAATTCTTTCATTAGTCGATCTTGCTGCTGTTCAGTTGTTTCCTTGTTAGCTTGTGAGTGTGGGTAAACAGGAGGAGTCTCCTGAGCAGTATTTCTTGTTCTGGGAGCCTTCTAGAAYGCTCAGGTTTGCGAGCAGAGCAGTCCCTGCGCATACTGCTGTGCTTGCTGCTAATCCTGTCTCCTGYTTAAGTATTTGAAGGTGCCATTATAATCTTTTAAATTTTTAAAATGTTTCCAACTGTTTTTAGCGAAACCAACTTCTCAGTACGTACTGGCTAAGAAAAACGGAATGAAAATTTTCTCAGCTGTCACATTATTTAGTATCCAGCAATGACTGTAACTGTTTGGATTGYAGTAGATGCAAAGACGGCCTCCGTCCCGAGGGAGCTTTCAGTCTTGAACTAAGACAAAGAGACAGCGGGATGATACAAGAGACAGGAGAAGCACAAGTTAACAGGGAGGAATTTATGATCAATGTGATGGCCACAACTGCAACACATCAGCTAATCAGGCAGTGGGGAGCACTTCAGATTTCCTTCCAAAGTGCAAGCTCTTGCATGTGTCAGCTCTGAGCGCTCTCTGCCATTTTGCCCACCTTTTATGGGTCCCTTGGAGTTCCTCTCCTCTACCTGTGGTCCCGACGAAATTATTTAATGCTACATGTTTTTGGTCCATTTATTAACCCATACTCACAGCCTTACCTGGCTCTTGGTCCTTAACAAACTAAAATGCTACTGGAGGAATTGTTAAATATGTTCATTTTGGTGAATGAACCAAAAATGGCAGGGAAAAAAATGACGTTTCCATCAGTATGGTAAGAATTGTCAAAATCTTTTCACCCTTGTGACTTCTACATTGCCTCTGGAGACCATCAGCATCATTCAGTCTATCTGTAATATTTGATTCTTTGGCAAGGATTCAAGAATTTGGCAAGAATGCTGATTTCTGTGCCCATGGTCACATGTTGCTGGGAGTTGACTTCAGGTGGGTCTTCTCTGAGCGTGAGAAATGGTGAATACAGGGGCAAGTGCAATGTAAATAGCTCACTTTTGGGAGATGGGACGTGTGTGTGTATATATATATGTATATAGGGTGTGTGTATAGTTATATATATATATATATATATATATATATACACACACACAGACACACAGACACACACACATAGATACAGTATATCTGCCCCCAACATAGGTAAGGCAGGGCTCAGGAGAGACTCAGGCTTCCATATCTTCCCCTGCAGTGCAAGGAAGCTTGGTTTTGGCAATGGTTCTAGGGCCTGATTCTGCCCTAGTGGCAATGCATTATTTAGACTGTGGTGTTGAGAGAGATGATTCCAAGTCTGAGCACTGCCTCACACTTGGTACCATTTTGGCCCTGCYCGTGTTTTGAAATAGAGCTTTGTGGTTTCACTAGAGCTGGCTGTATTGAAACMTGATCTCCAGACAGCCAACATCGTAGATGACATCCCACTGCAGTACTGTCCAGTTTTTATATATGTAGCTTTTCTACTACTATGCCGTTAACATGTAATTTGTATATGTGTAACTTCCTGAAGGACTGAATTCATTCACGTCATAAAATTATTTGAGCTGGTTTTAGAAGTAATAATGCCTCCCGTTACTGCATGTTATTTGGTATTTTTATAGYGACACTGCAAAGCGCAGGATTCTGTGCTGATGAGAAGGAGGTAACTGCACCTGCAGGCAGCTCTCCGTGAGCAGGCAATGGAGCCAGCTGTGTGTGCAGGCACCTTCCTGCCTTCGCTGGGTTTGAAAACCAGGGTGCCCGGAGGGTTGGTCTTTGTTAGAACCACAAATGTCTAGCTCAGCGATGGCTGTTCTTTCTGGCTGTGAGAGCCACATGTGAAAATCCTAATGCTTGAGAGCCACTAGGTACAGAGATCACAGAATGGTTAAGGTTGGAAGGAACCTCTAGAGATCATSTAGTCCAGCCCCCAGAGTTTGTTTGCTGGAACCTGTAGCAGGCGGTCACAGGGCACCCAGCACACTGAGGTGGGGTTAGGGTGGRCAGCACCCCAAATAATCCAGATTTAGGCCTGTCATGCTTTTGCTGACTTGTTCCCTTCCAATGGTGGCTGATTCGGGGTACCCCAGCTCGGTGCTCTGCTTGTTGCTCAGGAGATGTCACCTCAGCACGGGGGCTGTGCCTGGGCTGCCTGCAGGACACACAGCAGCTGCACATTGGCCTATTCCCAAGGTAGCTGCTGCCAGGTGAAGATTGTGGTCATTTAATAAAGAGAAATTCCTTGGCCCAAAGAGCTGTGTGGCGGCTACCTGTGGAGAGCAGAAAATGCAGCAGTCTTGAGCCAAGTGAAAATTTCTTTTTTTGCTCTCATGGCTAAATGCCTGCTTGCTTTGGAGAAATGAGTCTTGTTCTGTTGCTCAGGCTGACATATCAGGTTTGGCAGGAGCTCCTGACATCTGTGTTTGCCCACCTGGGCTTGTGTTGTAGCAGGCATCAGAAAGTGGGTCCTTGTAAAGTAAGAGGAGCAGGAGAGCAAGCCAGGCAGGTGGCAAGAGCTGTTCAGTGCAGCCAGGGGAGGAATTAATGGGCAAAGGGCGCTGTGTTAGGGGCCCTGTGGGGATGCTAAACATTAAGAAAAGGTTCCACATAAAATAGCTTTTCTTTTTATAACTATTCTCTGTAAGTATTCTTTTTATAGCTATTAGAAAAATAAAAATGGTTGGCTTAGGATCCTCACGTTTGTAGGTTTCTAGCTACAAGCTAGGAGGGCTACAAGCTGCCAGGTGTCAGATGGTGATAACGTTTCGCCTTCCTATCCCAGTGTATTCATGATCTGAAGTGATGTATTTTGAACTGCTTCAAAATACTTTCCTGTCTTGAGGTGATTGATTATCCATTGAGTTGTGACTGTCAGGGGTATAAAGACAAATCTCTTATTATGGACTTCAGGAAATGTGTGTAAGGGTTGGTCTTAATTGACCTGGGATGTGAGGCTGGATGTGAAGGTTCGTAGGAGTGGAGGTGGGGAAATGTAGCTGAAGGAAGAGATTTAAAATGTGAATCGTACATTGAGGCTTCCTCAACTGCCCCAGTTGATGCCCAGAGTGTC
>NW_020455976.1:3202482-3257118 GCF_003342845.1 Nothoprocta perdicaria
AAAAATTGGGATCCAACCCTGAAAATTGACAGGCTTATCTTGTGTTTAGGGTTCTGTTTTAGAGTTAGATAAATAGTTTAGTTTCATCTGTTTCCTTTCTGTTCCTTCTGTATCCGTGTTATATCCTGTAGGATTTTTCCACAAGGGAATGGTCAGGCTCATACCTCTGCTTTCTGCTGGTTCTTAGTTTATCAGCACTAAAGTTAAAGTTCCCTTGGGGATGGAGGGGCACAGGGGTGCAAGGCAGAGTTATAAAGATAGAAGTAGCACAATGAATTTAAGTCTAAAAACCTTTCTGTGTATCTTGGTGTGATGTGTGGATCTGAATCCTAACTCCATTTATTGAGATGCCTTAATCATCTTGTTCCATGGAGCTCATTTGTCTTTCATGAACCAGCCTTCTGGCCGGTCCATTTGTTGTGTCTCTTAATTGCTCCATCAATGACCTTTCTGTGAGGGTGGGGATTTCATCAAACGTGGGACCTCTTGGATTTATTAATTTTTTGTTTGCCAGGAAAGCTCTGAGACTAATTGCCAAGACTTCCCAGAAGATATTAGTTTACAAATTTTAATGACACTTATGATTTATTAATGTGCTTCCCCCTGCATCTGCTCATCCCTATTCCTTGGTGGAATTCCTGCTGAATCAGAGMGAATTAATAAAAACAAAACTGCAGATCATAATGATGTTTCAGCTAGGCTGTTAATTAAAAACTTTTGCCCATATTCAGAGTGCTTTTTTTCATATCTGCGATCCTCTGAAGGAATAGGAAGGTCTTGGTTTTGGATATATTCTGTTCTAGAATCTCAATGTGGTGAGGGTGTTGCGTGCTGCTCTGTAGTAGCAGCAAACAGGTCCACCTTTACGTGCGTGTGTAACTCGCTTTGCAGTGCACTTGGCTCACRGATCTTTAGCAGTTTGGAAATGTGGCTCTTTTGCTGTAATTGTTGGTCTCCAGATGGGCAGCTGTGACAGGGTTGGTCTGGTCGTTGCTCATGGATATTGCAGAGAGATTTGTGTAAGGAACATGCGTGCTAAATAGGTCTAGAAAGGTCATTTTGTTGTACAATAGTTACAGATTACTGAGATTACTGTGCTCCTTGTGCTCTTCCTGCCTGGGATTTTTTTTTGTTTAAAATTCTTTTTTTTTCCAGATGGAGTTGGAGGGATTGAGATGAAAATGCAGTCAAGCAAATTCCAAATTTCTTGAGGCCATATTCTTAAGGCAAATGTGGAATTTCCAATAAAATGGAGAGGGGACAGAAGTGAGCGTTGTTTTGCTTCCCTTTTTTCACGTTTCAGGTAAAAGCTCCAACCAGCTACTGCCTCTCACTCTTCTTTCCTTGATAACTTCTGAATTATGTATGCTGAGCAAAAGAGCTACAAAAAGGAGAGACCAAGCGTCTCCAGGGAGAGACCGATACTAATCATGTATGGGGAAGATCCAAGTTCAAGCCCTTGCTCTGAATAGGCATAAAGGAAAGTGTTTTTCTATTCCTCAACTAATTAAATTGTGTAACTCATTGCTACAGGATGTTATGAAGCAGAAAAAATAAAGAGTAAATGGATTTCAGAAGGAGATAGAATGAATTAATGGAGTATATTTCTGCTGGTGGCTGTTAGATGGGATAGTGTGGCTCTAGCCTCTGGCYCAGTAGTTATTTTAAGATGTGGCACAGAAGGAGCAGACTTGTCTACAACTTTTGGATGAGTGCTGTAGCAGCATCATCCATTCTGCGTTATCTCTTCTTAGCAAAGAGCTATTTGTACTTTGGATGTTCCTATGAAATAGCTGTGTTTACACTGTAGACATGATTGATATGCCACAGGTCTTTCAAGAATTTGGAATTCTCTAAATCAGGAGAACCAGGGGAAAGGCTGTGTGGGAAGAGTTCTACTATCTTCACTTCTTCTTTATACTTTATGTGGAATATTGGTTGTTTCTCCTTTTGGAGACATAGAAGTGGGCAATACAGATTTTTTYTTTTTYARTCTGACCTACCATGGCTGTTTTRTTCAATCCAGAGATTTGAGTCTTCCATGCTACAGTTCTCCTATCTTTTGCCCAAATATTTTTTTTCTGTTAAGCTTCCTTAGAGTGAGCTACAAGGAAAATGTGAAACTGTAGTTTAAAACCCCCAAAAGCTGTTCTTCTGACATGCTTTAATTTCTGTAGTCAGTCCTTTCAGTCACATACTCAGTTTTATGGGGACTCAGGCCAGTTCAGCTCACTAGACTTCCCATTTCAGAAAGTCATAAGTTGCAATGGGAAATTTGGGAAACAATGTCAAAAGATGTTTCCTTTAGGCTCAATCTTCTAAAATTCTTTTAGTATTGGTATATGTTTAAGGATCTCAGTGCTAATTAATGGAATTTGCAAAAAAAAAAAGAATGTTTTAGAGAGCTGGAACAATATCCTTCCTACTTTTATGGTGTATATATGGTGTATTTAATGAAGCATTTTTCTCTTTTTTTTAAATTAACTTCTTTGGTGATGAGCACCTCAGGAAGGCAGACATCCTGTCTCKGTAGAAGGAAACATTGGACTTGGATCATATTTCCCAGCAGTAGCTGGGGAGGGTTGGTAGGGAGGGCTTGAGGAGGTTCTGCCAACAAGTGCAAGTTTGAAGAGTGTAAGTTTGAAGAGTGTTACACTTAACAGTGTAAGTTTGAAGCTTCGCAACCCACCTGAAGTCGCCGTGTCAGGGCCTGCAAGTAAGGTGTGTTTGTAGAGCCTCGCTTGGAAAAGCAGCGCAGCAGCAKCAGGAGGGAACTGGTAGCCAAGAACCTGCTGTTGCAGATCCTGTGGGGGTTGTGACTGCTGCTGCATCAGCACAGCTGCATCTGTTAGCAGGAATTGGCTATTCCATCCCCGCTTTATCATTTGGAGCAGTAATTCCACTGCTGCTGTCATTAGAGAGCTGCTGCTTTTGTTGCATTATCTCATCAYACATTCTAATTAGATTTGGATGCCGACTGCAAAACTTTTTGCAGGAAGCCATACTTAAAGATGAACTTGTTTGGGCCTTGCTGATGCCTTTTTCTGATCACTTATCATGAAGGGGARTTAGCAGTGGATGTGGTCAACACAGGGATGTGTCAGTATAAATGAAGAGCACAAATTAAATTCATTTTTAATATGCGAACAGTTTATTATGAACAGTCTGATTTTACAATTAACTAATTTTTATACTAGATCATATCTAGTAGGACTTGGAGRGACTGTGAAGAGATGGCCAGGAAAGGACATGATAAAGATTTGTTTTTTTATAAATACATATATATATTTTATGGCATGAAGAGAATATTTACTAATGCAGGAAGGAATCACAGAATAACCATTCTGGTTGGAAGGGACCTCTAGAGATCATCTAGTCCAACCCCCCTGCTCTAGCAGGGATACCCAGAACACGGGGCACAGGGCGGCATCCAGGCAGGGTTTGGAGACCTCCAGAGAAGAAGCCTCTACAACCTCCCTGGGCAGCCTGTTTCAATGCTCTRTCAMCCTCACAGTAGAGAAGTTTTTCCTCATAAATGAAGGAATGTTCAAAGTAAATAAAATATATTTTTGATACATGTAGTTAATCTGTGGATCTTTTAGTTAGAGGATGTTTTTGTAGRTGAAGTTCACTAGAGTTGAAGTGAAGTCTAGACAAGCTCCTAGAAGGGGAAAAAAAAAGATATCAAAGATTATTATATGGTAGGATGTTACTTGTGGCTCAGGAAGTCCCCGTAGCCTCTGATGTGTTAGGTGTAGACAGGCACTGTCATTGCCTCTCCAGGCAGGCAGGGCTGGGTCAGAAACCAGCAGCTTATCACCCTGGTGCAGCTGGGCAGCTTCCATGTTGGGGCCCTGTCTTGGCTTGTTGGAGGAAGCCGTTCCCCTCTCTGCRCTAAAGCCAGGCTCTAGCTTAAGCTGTGTGATTTGTTTCTCTTTGAGTGATCTGTTCTTTTTCCTTCTTCCTATCTCCTTCCTCCTTTCCAGTCTTCTTTTCCTTCCAATTAGGTTTGGCAGCAAATTACATAAATCTTCGATGCTTTGTTCCATGCCTGGTAGAATTTAGTGCTTTAACATGGTTTGTGTCTGTTTATATTGGTGTTTTATTATGTTGTGTTTCTCTCTCTTCTTTTTTTTTTTTTTTTTTTTTTTTTTTTTNTTTTTTCTCTCTCCTTCTAAGTGCACTGCCATTTTATAATGGCTATAAACAATCTGTAGGATGGAAAAATATTGTTAAGAGACCAGCCAGAAATCCTTCCATCTTTCTTTCAGTCTGGTCTCTCTTTCATTATCTCTGCAGTACATTCATTAAGCTTCCATATGAAGCTTATGAAGTTAACAAGTGCTCAGTATCAAATGGTCACCTCTTCAAATAATACTTTTGAAGAATCACATTCCTCCAACCAGGAAGGTAGCYTTTGATTTATGTACTTGCCACATGTTCTTCATCTGTAAAATGTCAGCCATCCTTTTACAGTATGCCTACCTAGAAAAAACAAAAGTGTCTGTAAAGTCCTAGGTAATAGGAAGCTAGCACATTTTTACAAACATATTTTCTATCTCTCTATAAAAACCRTAAAAGGTTAGTGAGACCAATCTATAACCATATTATTTGAGCTTGTTTCTGGGTTTTTGATGGGCAGGTACTTTAGAGAATTGCATCTGTAAATATTAGTGGTTGCTTATATCCAGTTGTCTCTGAAGTCTACTGCCAAGGTCTGTGATTCCAGCAAAAGGCAGTAATTTCCATGCAGGAGTGGAGCCTTCAGTGTCCTGCAGGTCTGGTCAGAGATGCAGGTGTGGTGCTGCTGTAAAATAGTTCAGGAATATATTGGCCTCTAATGAATCCTATGAATGTGGTATGATTCTAGTAGCTCTTAGGTTTTCCTGCATGGATCTTGGGGTTGGTTGGAGCATCTGTGGGAAGATGGTAGCAAGCAGGAAGGTGCAGGAAGGTGCCTGGGCTCTTAGTGCAAACATCATTTCCAAACTTTACCTAGAGTCCAAGGGCAGATGGCTTCTATGGGCTTTTGTGTATGAATTCTGGTGCACCTAAGATGTGTCTGTCTTTAGTTATCTGTAACCACTACCAAGATTAAGGTGCTTCATATCAGAGTTGGCAGGGCTAAATAGATGTCTGCTCCTCGGCTGGGTCACCTCTAAACCCATGTTGGAGATGGGGTTCATATGCTGTGCTATGCAGAAGAGTGGGTCTGACAAACAGTAATCTGGGACTAGTACTGTCTGAAATCACAGAAGTGGATGTGGCGGCACCAGTCTGTACAAGCCCTGGGATCTTCAGAAGTCAACTGAAGAGAGGTGTGCACAAGGGTTCATTGCTGGACCATCCGTCTTGCAGGGATCTGAAGGAGTAATCAGCCACAAGGAAAGGACTACATGTAGGGTCTGTCATCTTGCATCTCTCTCTCTCTGAAGTGTTACTTCAACATTTAAGTTGAAGTTAAGTTACTTCCACTTCAAATGTTACTTCAAGAAGGAAGTTGTTGGCTGTGATGATTATTAGCCCTGTAAGAGGGGAGAGGGGCAGGATCAGAGCAGAAATCAGGAATGTTGTGAGGGGAGGTAACCTATACACAGGAGAGATGACCCAGAGACTGGTTGAGAACAGGAGGATCATACATCTCCACTCAGCAGCCTGAGATACATGAATGGCCAGAGGTCTCCAGCAGACCATGATCCATGGGTCTCTGGTAATTTCGGAGACCACAGAAAAGCTGTTGACTTTGAAGTGTATCAGACTTAGGCCTCCAAAGTTGTGGTATGGGAGAGCTTGTCCTTTCTTTGGGTTACTTGTAGCACTGAGTGCGGCTGAGGAGAACCAAGGCTGGAAGATCACTTGTTAAAATGTAAGGTTTCAGAGATAATATTTTATTGCTGTGGAGCAGTTAAAGCTACAGAGTAAGCAGTGGACCATGGTATATGAGTCAGTAGCTCTCTAGCAGAGTAGAGAGTAAATATCCCATGGAAGATTAAAATCCCATTGGTTCTATTATCTGTAACCAATAAAGGCAAAAGGGATATCTAGGAGGAATACAGAGTTAGCACAGTGCCTTGTTCCTATATATGCATGTTTCCTACTTTGCAAGACATAGGAAATAGAGAGCAACAAGCTTGGTTTTCCCTTCAGGAGGAGGGCAAGGCAGGGGAGTCCACAGACCTGCCCACCAAGGCAGTGAGGCGGTTGCTTTTGGACGTGTGCGCTGGGAAGCTCTCGAGGGACCCATGGCAGCACCCACTGCTGTGTACCTTAGTGGTCCTGGAAAAACAGGCTCTCGAATTCTTCTGCACAGACGCTGTTTTTCTTCAYCTTTCTCTTGTTAGGTCTTTGTGTTGTTTGGAAGCAAAGGTAAAATCCTTTGTTCATAGGATTCTCTCTTGATCCAACTTTATCTTGGCTTTAGTGGTCACTTTGTTCCCTCTCATCCCGTGTGACAAAAACCATTACGAATCCTACAGTAGGCTGTGTTGGAACTTTATCTTTAAAAATGACATTCATAAAGGTTAATAATTGGAATGAGCTCTGGCAGTTACTAATTAGCACCATTACACAATCAGCTCACATTCTGGCAGCATTAAGCATACTTAATCAGTCAATTATCATTGATCTCAGAAAGTGCTGCTCTAAAGTTAGCATAAGGTGCCTTTGTGAGGGGAGGGAGAGAATTTGACAACATGATAAGGGTGAGGCTGCAAATGTATGTTTGGAGGGAGCAGTCTTGTGTACCTGATTGTGATGGGGGGGTCTGAATGAGAAATTGGATGGTGCAGAATTACCTTCAAACAGAGGCTTAAATAGGTCCTACCAAGAAGCTTGTTCACCTTAAGGATTGTCACTTTGCAGAGCTGTAACTGGTTGTCCAGGTGTTTCCATTGCATTCACTGGCTCCCTGGGCATTTGAAGTAATAGGGAAGTTTGGAAAGAAGGCTGACTTGATGGGAAATAGCTGAATTTTGATGAACCTGATGACTTAAACTTCAGAGTTTAAGAGTCAGAGAGTGGGTTTTTTTTTTAATCTTTGTTTTCTTTTCCTTCATGTCATCAATAGTTCTAAAGGTGAGGAAGTTGCAATCAAGACTGGTGTTATGGGATTTTCCTTTAGAGGTATTGTATAAGATCTTGTCTTAATCTTGTGAATCCAAGTCATATGAGTGCTTTTTGCTCTCTAAAAATCTCATTGTGGTGGAGACTTCATTGTTTGCCCTGCAGTAAAGAGCATGGGGAAGAGCAGGCCCGATTGCTTCATGAAATCAATGTGATTTTTCTAGCCAGCTCTTCCTCCTTTTACTCGTCCCAACTTGAGTGTGGGCAGCATGTGTGTGTCTCTTAAAACCATCTGTTGTTTGTGCCTGGTCAAGAAGGTGTGTTGTAAACGATGTATAGCCTACGCAGGCAAGGATGGTGGCTACAGTGTGCGAAGGAGACTCCCTTAAGAAAACAAACAAATCTTGGGCTGGAGAATGTGGATTGGAGATGATCAAGGCTGATGTGTTGCTTTACTGCTATGCTCCTTTCTTTGGAGTTTTCAAGATACATGTAATCCACACTGCATGCAAGTTCAGAGGGAACTGCGTACTCTTGGAAGAGCRGAAGTGGTGCACTGTGAATGGCATGTTGGAAGGTAAATTTCATTCAGGATCCCATGAGAGTAAAAGAGCTTGTGTGGGTGAAAAGAGTGAAGAAAATTGTGAATTGCACTGCTTAATTCCCCTTTGAGATTTGGCCAATTTGTCTCCATTGTTTTAGGACAGAAAATGTATTGTTATGATTATGTCAGAATGCATTTTAATCATTCTGTGGGCTGTTTATCCTCATGAACTTTTCATGGTGGGTAGATGATGCAGAAAAATTCTGATGATGGTCTTACAGACTTGACGCTTATCTGAAAGCCTTTGTGATTCTGAATAATAGAAATCTCAGAATGTGCTTCGGAGCTAGCTGAAGTCAAAAAGAAATTGATTTCTAAACTTGTGCCTTTGCCCTTGGTAGAAGTCTGCAAGGGTTTTGGGGAAGAGACACCAAAAAAGAAAAAAAAAAAGATCATAAGGCCAACTTCAGCTCCAGCTTTTAGAAAACTTAAGCCAATGCAAATGGCTCTGTTCAAAAACTACTTTCCAATATATCTGATTCCAGAAATAGTAGGAAGTGATTTCAAGCAAAAGCTACCCAGTCCCTCAAGCTTTTCATTGGATCCTCTTAAATTTAACTGCACAGCTCTACACAGCCACTTTTGTGCCATTGGGGTTGGATACAGATCTTCCAGCTATGAGCAAGTGCAGCTGTATTTTGTGTATGTCCTTTTAGGTATTCAGCCAAGGGTTGTTCCAGACTGCCTGCATGCCAGATCTCCCCTCATTGATTACTGTAGGCCTGGATGACAATCACAGCATATTTGTATGTTAGGGATTAATGTGCATTGATTCACTGCTATTGATGATACAAAGTTGAGTGCTAAGGTTCCCATGAGCTGAAAATGCTTCTGAGAAGGAGGGCAAAGGAAATCAGTAGAAGAGCTCTCAGTAGAGAACTCTGAAGGGTTTGTGCACTGCAAGTGATTGTACAATAACGATTATTTAATTTAGAAAGAGAAAATATGTAGAGGAAGTTATTTAGCTGTGGATCACTAAAGTAGGATGTGCATGCTGAGAAAGAGGGTGAGAATATTTCCATGTACTTTTCTAGGCTTTGATTCTAGCATGGGAAGAGTAACAAAGGGAAGCAGGCCTTTGTGTATTGGGTACAGAGCATGTGAAACGAGGGGCAACTCGGTGGAAATCCTTGCCCATGGAGAAGCTGGTAACAAATGTTGCTTGGGCTGTGTGACCTGCAGCAGGGGAACATGTCCTTCTGGAAATTATACGATCAAAACCAAAACAAACAAAAGGTCCGACTCCYCGCAAGAACTAGTAGTGTAAACTGATAGGTAGTACTGGAGTTGTGCTGTGTAGCGAAGGATGCCTTTTTTTTTGCTGCCAAGTGACTTCAAGAACTTCAAGAACTGGTTAGACAGAAGGAGRGAGAATATCCAAGTAACTGATTGAAGTAAGACAAGGTTCAAAGAAGGACATTTTGATGTTAGCCTCCCTTGGAGCAGATACTCTTTTTTTGAGAGTACAGGGTTACATTGTAGATAATCTTAAATAAGAACTTAATTTAGAAGCAGCTATGTGAATGACCTGTGAAACAGTAACTGTCACTGTTGATTCATCAATCTGATCCTATTGAAACAATTCCTGCCCTATGAAGTCTGAAAGAGGATTGTGCTCAGACCCTACAAAAGGCTGAGGGAAAAGAAAATTGTTTGCCGCAGACACCAAGCAGAGGTGAGTTCCCTGAACTAATACCTGACTGATGAAGAAATCTCTTATGAAAACATCCCCTCTTGACTTAAAAATAAGCAGTGGTAAAGAATCCACCTCAACCATTGGTACTATCTTTCTTGGTCCATTACCCTTCTTGCTTGTATACAAACAGAACAAATATCCTGTTTCTTACACAAACTTACCTCAACTTGTCATAGTTTGGCTCCTGTTACATTTCTGTTGACTAGGTTGAAAGGCCCTCTRATTCCCAGGTGGTTACTTTCATACCCCGATTAAACTAGATCATAACCTTCTCTTTAAGATAAATAAGTTGGATACTAGAAGATTTTTTTCATAAGGCAGCAAATTTTCCTCTCCTTAACGATTCTCATTAGAGTGATTCTTTTCCTCTCRTGTGGCACCAAGTCAAATGCCCTGGAAATCCTGATATTCCTGCTTATAATATGGGAAGAGAAGTCTCAAGGCAATGCTTTTTATAGAAGTGCAGCTCTGCACTTCTTCAGATTCTTTGATTTAAAGGGCAGCAAAAAAGTCATGATTATARTCTGGTCTGCCCTCATGTGTAATGCAGGCCAGAGCATCTTGCTCAGTAATTTCTAYATCGAGTCCACATCTGTTACAAGTATTGCTTGTCTGCTGGAAACGCATTCAGTCTTTATTAATCCTTACGCTCTTTCAGTTCTGTGATCGGGTTTATATTTTGGTTAGAACTGTCTTTCCTTCTTGACCTCACAGCAAGCGAAATCTGGAGTGARTTGGCCAAATTTCAGGCTGAAACACAGGCTGATTTGCCACGTGCCTGAGAGCCTCAGCACCTCTGAAACTTCTAATTGGAGCCACGATTTCTTGGAGGTGAAAAACAAGTCTTCACTTTTCTTGCTCTTTCATGGCATTATAATTACTTGCACAAAGAGCTGAGAGCAGAAAATTGGGGGAAATTAAATAAAATGTTGTGTCAGTCACCCAGGTGTCTCTATTCTTATTTTTGTTATTAAACYCTGCCACAGGTTTTGACCCTTGGGCAATGTCTGCCTGGATGGGCACAGAAGACTCAAGAGACCTGGGCGTGCCCAGAGCTAGCTGGTTACTGAGAGGAGAGGAGTGCATTCACTTGAGCTCAATATTGCTGTAAGATATATTTATTTTATAATAAATATGCTTACACATAAATAGATATCACAGGCCAGTTTTCAGCCCTTTTGCCATGCTTTAGGAAATGGGCACATGGCAGGAGAGCAGACCCTCTCTTCTTCTGGGGCTCTTGCTGCCAAAAAGGCAATGCCTGCGCTCAGGTGCAACCAGCTAGAGGGGTGGAGAGAGGAGCCACGGCTCTCTCAAACCCATTTGTTCATGGCATGTCTGTGACCTGAGTGCCCTTTTTGTCAGACTGTTTTTCTCAGGAAAGTAGCAGTGAGTGCTCTCAAATCTTCATCACCATCAAGAGGTGCTTAGTATGTTGAAGGCTAAACCTTCAGCACACTACTTGAACAATAAGAAGGTCCCTGCAGATGAAGACCCTGCCTACCTTGGCAGTGATAGGAGTTGATGTAGGCTTAAAGACTGATTTCTGATTGCTTCTCCTTTCAAAAAACACATTGGATCAAGAGGAGCAAGATCAAAATGTGCCAACCTTATGGGTTTGTTCCTTGCTCCTCCTGGGCTGAAGTAGGAGATGGAAAACAGTAGATTCAAGTGAGAGGATTTCACTTGCTGGGGATGCAAGACAGGTCAAGGGAAGAGGGTGAGAAAACCTCTTCAATGCCTTTTTCTGCAGCACAGACTGAAATACCTAGTTGAAAAGGTATGTTCTTACCTGGTCTATTCATTCAGGCACAGAAAAAAAAAAAAAGACTGCATTATGTAACTACAGCCAAGATTTCCTCATGTTATTAGTTACCTGAAAACAGCTCTCTGCCCTTTGCGCAAATGGTTTAATTTCTCTTTCYTGACTATGGCATTTTATTTTAGCTTTACAACTGTATTTACTTCAATATTTTTCAGGTGCGGTGGTATGATACACATTGCACAAAATGAGAAATGGATTATATTTGTATTGGGTTGTAGATTCTCATGCATTAAGAAGGAGAAAAAAAAAAAACTTCTCCAATTCCCTTCCATTAGATACTTGTTTATAGGTTTTTAAAATCAAATCCTCTCTAGTCCTTTCAGCAGTAGCTGCCTTCTTCCTTCCTGCCTCTCAATAGAACATTTACAAGTGTTTATACTGGCTTCCTTACTGCCTAGCAACATTTGTTGCAAATAGGGTTTTTTTGATTAGTTTTRTTTTTTGTTTTGTTTTAAGAATGTCTTACTGTCCTAAACACCAAACTGCAGCGTCTAACAACCTATAGTTATCCATTCAAAAAGGAAGATCCACCTGATGTGATAAAAATGAGACCCCTGTACTATGAAATCTGTTTAAGTTCTGCAAGCATGACTTTTTTTTTTTTGGTCCTCCCTGAGTCTTTTTATGGTGTAAATTGAGATATCAGTCATTTCGGCTTATTCTTTTGAAATAATAGAAATAGTGGTGTGGAGCCTGCAGCCGAATGGTGCTGTGTACGAGTCAACTCTGTGCTGCTGCGTCTCATTTGTACCTTCAGGGAGGGCTCAAATGAGGGACCAGACTGGTGAGTCACTCATGCAGGGAAGAGGCTGCTGTCTGCAATTTGGGCTCTCCTTTTGCTACTGGATCTAATATGAATTGTTTGGTTCTGCACTGTGCTTTGTCACCTTATTTTGCAGTCATTTCCAAGGCTGAAGTGCCCGAGGTGACCCAAACGGTTTAGCCTAGGATTTCCTTTTCTAGTTACAGTTTTGGCAGCTGTCCATGAAGAGGTGAATAGGTGCTTTCTAACAGATTTCATCAGGAATCACATTGAACTTTTAGACTTATCTCATAACACACATTATTATGTTGTTCACAGATACAAAGACTTGGCAAAGTCTTTGCTTTACCAAATCGTATACCTACTCATTTTGCCTGCAGTGAATACTTCTRGAAAACTTAATTACTGGTGTTTGCTTTGTAAATTTTGCCCAAATTCTTGTCCCTTGGTACAGAACATGAAGAGGTGGCCYCTATGAGAGAGAAGAGCGAGAATTCAGAGCGTAGGTGCTTCTGAATTACCCAGGAGGGAGATATGGATGCTTTCCAGTGGCCTGGAAGTCTTCCATTRACGTGGAGTCCTTCACACTTCAGTGTCACTATAGTCAGTGCTGGATATTCAAATCTGAAGCATGCTCACTGGAGAGAGGGTCTTAAYGATTTGGCCCTGGACACTTGCTGTAGTTGATGTAGCTGTTCAGGTGAGGGGCAGAACTCTGGATAAAATCTGGGGTTCTTGTGCTTTTCTCAATAGTAATGTAGCAAAGGTGTAATGTTCAGTCACATAAGGAATATGTAACTCATTGCAGAACTGTAAAGTGCTGTGTTATTAGTATAAATATAATAGATCTCTTATGGACAAAGTATCCATACACTGGACATACCTGTATTTTTCTTAATGCAAATTTAAATATAGACTTGCTGAAAGCATTTGCAAAAAGCCCCAAACAACCATTGTTTTGCTTCCAAAGCCCATGTTTGCTCCATTAAAGCGACTCTTTCAGCTAACAATCTGCAAAGATTTCATATACTCTTGCTCCATTGAATGTCAGTTTTCACAGGACAGTTTCTGAGTCTTTCACAGACTGTCAACCATATGAGCGTTTTGCCTGTTTGGCATTCAGTGTTTATTGCTCGAGTTGTGTGGTTGGGTGGAGGGTATCATATGCAGCATTTTCTGTAGCAAGATTGGATGGCTGGAGGGAAGGCACTGCTGAGAAAACGAATCTCTCGGGGACAAGGCAAAATGGATTTTAAGAAGAGAGATGCTTCAGGAGATGAACAGGTGTAGGAACTCTTAGGACATTTTGATTGAGATTGTCAAAGCAACACATTTAAGCTGAAGACCAACTCTCATTAACTTTAATTGGACGTCTGTATTAGGTAGGTGACTTTGAAAATCTTTCCCTTTATATCTATCCAGTCCTGGCTTTCTGCACAGAGAATATTATCCTCAGAAATACATCTGGCCTCCAGATTTTAAAGCATCTCTTTTTTCTTTTCCACTAAGGGAGAAAGGCAGGTATAAATGACGTTTATGGGATAGGTTTGTCCTGCTCAGCTACTAATTGTATTTATATAAATTGGGTAATAAAGGGAACATTGATGTTCAGATCTTCTCATTGGCACTCTACATTCTTTTGCACAAGAATACTTGATTCATGCTAATATAGTCTCCGAACCAAACATTGACACTTAGATCTTTCAAGAAATCTGAAAAATGAGTGCTATGAATGGGAATGTATGTTTGCCTAATGGTAATGAGGCTTACAGAGAGCAACTGTTGCRCTTTGGAGACCAGCATTTTCCATAAAAAGATCTCTCGTTGTCTAGGACCACAGTTGGTAGAAAGGTAGGTTTCTGCATATTGTTTTGCTGCTGGAGATCCTTCTCTGCCTTCCAGGTTGCCTGCTCTGCAGCATGGCAGCTCTTCTGAATCAGCACAAAAAGCTTCTGTGGAAACCCCAATGGGCAAAGTTCGGAATGAGCAGCCATGGAGCAGGAAGGCTGGGGTGCATGTGGCGAGGGGAGACCTTGGTGCTGTGCATCGGGAGCTGGGCTGGCCACTCTCCTGTGCTTGGCATTGGTTGTGGCCCACCTGGCAGTTGCAGGCCACATTGGACATCGTTCCCTCGAAATTGCACAGCAGTTGAGAATGCTGTTGTCTCCACAAAGAACTTCATCTTGGGAATAGAGCAGCAGGGTGCAGAAAACCAGAGTGCAGCCTGATCGCCAGCTCTGGCATCCCTGTGCTCAGCCARGAGGATAAGGGCAGGCTGGGGTGAGGTGCAGGAGCTGCTGGTGTGTGGTCACAGTGGCCGTCTTTGCTGTTTTCTTCTGCGGACACTGCAGCCGACAGCTTTCTCCAGATGCATCTGGGATGGTGCTCCCTCCTGCTCCACCATCRGTTTGTTCCTTTCTAGAAATAATTTTTATTTGGACCAAGCATAAGTGGTCCTCAATGATACTTTTGCTTTTCTCAGAAATGATATTATTTTAAAGGGCAAATAATGCCCAAAACAGTATTTTGTTTTCCCCTTTCATTTTACTAGTGACAAAATGATTACATTCTCTACTATTTTTTTAGTTATTTTTTTTTCCTGGATTGCTATCCCCAAGCTCACAACTGCCACGAGAACTCCCATGAGGTTTTGCCCAAATGCATGCAGGTGAGCTCTTAAATGCAAACTGCTTGGTAGATAAATGAGGACTGGTTGCTGTATTTAATTATGCAATCTTCTGTAATGTGTCTTCAACCAGCATTCATCTTGTGGGGAGTAATTATTCTTAGCAAGCCCATCTGAGCAAGATTACGCCTTGGTAATTGGTTTTGAATCCTAGACCCATTTTATTTTAGTGGTGCTCTGTGTAACCCCTTCTAGCAGTGTTGGGGGGCTGGGGGTGTGCGGTGGGAGCGAGGGGAGGTCTCCGCAGCCCTGGGGAGGGAGCTGCTGCGGCCGACGCTCGGCCCATGGCGGCCGTGGCGCTGGCTCTTCCTTCTGCGCCTCGTGGCGGCCCAGGCGTCGCTGCGGGCGGCCGCCCATGCGAGCCCTCGCGCGGCCGCGGCGGGAGCGGGGGCTGTTCCTCTGCTGACGTGGTGCCGCTCGGAAGCCTCCTCTGCTAATGTCCGCAGTGGAAGCGCGGTGATGTCTTTGTAGCCCGTGTAGGGAGCGGGGGCCTGGCGGTCCGCGGTAGCAGGTGGTTGGATAGCTCTTCATGTGTTTGAAATGGAAGTCACTACTCTTCRGATAAGTGCCTATGTCAGACAGGTCTGAATGCAGCCCAGGAAATAGATTGGATTGTAGTATATTTTTTATCCCTGTCCCATTTTGTCTTTTCTGTTGGTCACACTGGCTGTTTTATTTATGCAAATAATGCTTAGAAGATGCCTTCTGTGAAGATGAATTAGTTGTCTCTATGCCCATCTCCTCCCCTCCTTTTCYGTAGTGAAGCTAAAGCAGAGAAATTGCTGGTAAAATGTTTCTGTGGTTCTAATGTCTCCAACCATTCCTGGTTGGAGACCACCCAAAAAAAGAGACCATCCAAAAGACCATCCAAAAAAGATAAGAGGAAATGCTGAGGGTCTGGATGCACTGGGGAAACTCTTTGTACTGCCTTGATATTTTAATAGATCCTTTCTGTCTCAGCATGATGCAATCTTTCACTCTGTATCATCCCCAACCTGGTTGATCCCTCCAGAGAGATCTCCTGAGGGAAGTCCATCCACAATAACATTCTTACCCTTCCCTATGCAGCACAGATATTTGTGCCTTCTTCTCCATAATGGGGCTGTCTTTCATCTCTTTGGTCCGAGGAAGGTTCAAGTTCCTTAAATCTAAAACCTAATTTGCTCAACTCATGGAGACCCAAGTGACTTATTTAGGAGATCCCTACTCGCATATGGGACCTTGAGGTTGTGGCAGTTGTCACACATTATTAAAAGTGAGTGCTAAAGTGGTTTAATTTTGAGCAAYATGAGGAAACAGCATGAGCTTTGCCATCTATGAAAAGTTATTCCTGCAAGGGCTGATATTCTATTTGCAGAAAGCAATTTGTAATTGCACAACAACAGCAACAACAGCGATGCTAGGGAAAGAATAAAAAGGGAGGTTAAAACTGCGTGTTTCTAGTTAGGAGAGGCAAAATGGGGATTTTGCTGTCCACTGCTAAAAAGGTGGTCAGAGTTCTATGAGTAGAGCAGAGACTCATGGAGACACCACTTAAGTGTAGGAAGCCTGAAACCTGGTGTCTAAAGATCAGCCRTGTGAATGTGCTCCCTTGAAGATTTAATTAAAAATAGTTGTGTTAGTTCCTTGTTGATCTGGCCCAGGTCTTTCTGCCTTAGTAGGACTCTTATCTTTGCTTCTCGGGGACATGGTAAAATGGATGTTACCTGGATGTGAAAAGATAGAAGATGTTTTGAGATGCTGCTGACAGTAGGGAGTGGGAATTGCTTTCCCATGCAAATGCATCTCTGAGCACAAGGTGAATGTAGCTCTGGCATTAGGAGTAATTACTAGCAGCAGGGAGAGCTGTGATGGGAAGATAAGGATGGACAAAGCAGCATGCTTTGCATAGGAGAGTCACACTATTAGCCCTTAGAGCTGAGCCATCTTTCGTTTTTATTGTAGTTGTGGTATCTCTTTAATTTCCTTGGCATAATGCACTTAATCCRTAATTATAAAATAAGCAACCAGCTCTTGGTTTTGTTATATTCTGTTAATGTGAGAGACTCTGTGTTTTTATTAATTTAACTTTCTGCAAGCTAACAGATTGCCATAAAGGAAAACAGAGTTTCTCAACCAGTACAGCTAATAGCTGTATTTYAACAACGGCCCCATGGTACATGTTGAACAATAACTACGACTCCTGTGCCACTTGCAGTTTTTAATTGAATTTCTATCCCATGGATATCATGTCAGAGCCATTCATCTGCTCCACTAAGTCTTCTAATATTAAACAAGTTCTTCCAAGTTATTACTGTAATACAAATACTGCTTGATGGTTGATTTGCATTACATATGCACTGCTATGGTAGGGATATTGCAATGTGGGAAAGTTTAGCTTGCATAGGCACAAGCAAAGGAATCGCAATTTTGGATGAAATTGCACTCTGAATCTATAAGCTGCTCTTTCTCCCTCTCCTTCTGTCTGGAATGGTAGGATTAGCTCTGCCTGTCCTGCTCAGAGTGAGATACTGAGGATGGAAAAATTGTTGGTGCTGATTTGTACAGCTTTGTGACGATGGTCTTGGAATGAGCAATGGAGGTGTTCATGACTCGTTGGATAGTCTCCCTTCTCTGATGAAGTGACTCTTGACAACCACTGTTTGCAGTACAGGGAAAGTTTTTCTTGTTCTGTGTGCCCTAATTTATCTGTTATTGGTGAACAAAAGTCAGAATGTTTGTGCAAGGACAGCGGAGATCAAGATTTGGTCCTGTCAGTGCCCTCAAACTGCAGATAGTTGTGTAGAAGTTGATCTCAAGTGTCCAACCACAGGTAACAACCAGGAGTCATTCAGTCTCAGTATCTTGGAGTATAAATCTTAAGAGAGTCTAGGTTGCTATGACAAGGTCTTAGCCGCACATTAGCTATTCTGTGTTGTTTTACAACAGTCTTAGCAAAATCATAAGGGAACCAAGAGCATCTGGGCACTCATATTTGGGGAATGACTAGATTCTGTTAGACCCATGAAGAAGGAGCTTCCTGGGATGTTCTAAGCACCCAAAGAAGTGCTATGAAAGGTGTAAGCTTTGCTGTAAAGGATAAGCTTTGCTCTATTTGCATCCTGCTTTCTGGCTCTAACACTGTTCTGGGAGGTTCATACGATAACCTCGTTTTTAGTATTCCCTGTTCGGATTCAAGCTACTTATAATTTCTATTTCTCTGTGAGATTCCAGGCAGCATTTAAGAGCATGTAACAAAATCACATTTAGACRCTGTCTAGAAACCAAATTCTGAAAAACTCTGCCTCTCTATTTTCTCTGTAAGGTTGCAGCTCAGATATTAGCTGGTGAAAGCAATTATTGATGGTCTCATTAAGGATGAGATCCTATTCCCAGCAGTGCTTTTAATATTTTTTTTATTCTTTTTTTGCTGCAGGGATACTGATAAGTGGTTATAGAATGAGATTTAAAAATGAAAGAAAGAAAGAAAAGAGAGRGGGTGGAGGAGAATTTATCRTTTGCCCTCATCTGCGAGGAAGAGATTAATTTCTGAAAATATTTTGTGCATTGGAGTTATTACAGTGTAATCTCTGTGGAATAATGGCAGGTAGCAAAACCTCATCATTACTTATGTGCTTCATCTTCAACAGCAGTTAAGTACTGAAGTGTGGACAAAGTAACTTGGAGAACTCTCCTTTCTCCATGCATTTAATATTGGCTTGAGATGACAGCTGCTATTTCACCACGTTATTCTGATTATTACCAACACATTGTTTGAAACCTAGCAGCTGTGTCGTTGCTGGGCACGTACAGAATGTAATATCTCTTTCTACATTCCCTCTTTGAATAATCGCAGCACTTAAATCTCAGTATGAACTTGATTGATCAATGATTGTAACTCATTAGCATGAAAATAATTCCTTTTTTTTTCTGAATCAAGCACAGATAGATGTTTCATGTATGTGAAACGTAGTCGGGGAAAGGCGTTTTTGACTGCATGGAGTTATTTTGGGTTACAGTGTTAATGTAACAACATGACGTAAGGGTTATGGAAGCGTGKGTGGAAGGAAAGGATGAACTAAGGGAAGTTTGCAGCTGTATTTTTCTCCTCTGGTGGGAGGTGATACTCTTATCTGTCTGTGTATATTTTCAGCTAACTAACTGATGCCGGTCCACTGAGGTATTTAATTAACAGTAGATTTTGAGGAGCATTTTGTATAGAGACTTTGGCTTTGGATGTGATGAGAGGTTTTTCTCACCATGCACTGGCTGGGAGTCTAGCGGCACAACGTGAGCAGCCAGCAGGGCCCTTGGAGCCGTGGTGCAAGCTCAGTAGTTCTGCATCTAGATCCACTCCCAAGGACCTCCCGATGGATGGAGGTGAAGGAGGGAGGAAGCCACAGGGATGCACCTGCTGGAATCACCTGCAGTGAGTCAGGTGGGCTGCTTGCATGTTCATATGATCAGTATGCCATGCACTGCTAYCCAGCATCTCAGTCATGACTCTAAAGGCATTTGTTAGAAGTTGTGGCACTGTGTGAAACCTTCTTTTGTCCTATATTGCATTTTCTCATTGTCCTCAGAGTAGCACCTGTAGCTGGGCACGGGTAAACCTGCAGAACTGCCCCCAGATTGAGCAGTTGGTCAGCTCCTTGTTGATTGCCTTGGGCTTGTTTTCAAGGTGTTTCTGTTCAGTCTGCAGAAAGATTCATTCCAGAACACTAAAGCTGATGTTAAAATGAACCACGTGCCTTCTGGTAAGGCAGCTAAAAAGGAGAAGGAAATGGCTAGTGATGAGCTGCCACTACTTCCTAATAAATCACAGGCTATTACAATTTACCTGCTAAGGGATGGGTAACCCTTTAATGCTGACGCTATCCCTAGGGTCTTAATGGTGCCCTCCAGGAAAGTAGCATCATGCTTCATTTTTATTTTTYAATTGGTTTTTGAAGCATTGGGTTGGCTGGAATAAAGAAAAAAGCCATTTATGTCTTGTATTGAATAATGTCACTGGAAAAAAATTAAGTGCTGTTGCTTTAAAACTGCCCAGGGGCTGTGAGCGAGCAATGCTGAATCAGAATACAATTAAAAATAGCCGATGTGATTTAATGAGTTCTACTGTAATTTTTTTTTAAATATGGATCGATGGAGACTGCTGAAACATGTGAGCAGCAGTTATAGATAGTGCATCAACATTTTTAGTCTGAAATTTCCACGTCCCTGTAAAACTTAGTGGGAGTTGCCTTCCCTCAGCCTAAGTGTTTGAACAAGAACAAAATACGTCGCTATACAGAATTCAGGCAAAAAGAAAACTGAGTGGTCATAGGACATCTCACAGGACATCTGTGGCAAAACAGGAGCTTTGCAGGTCTCCCAAGGTACCTGCCAATATCTTTAATATGACAAAATTCCTTTCCTCAGGGACCTTCACAGTCTACATCACGGACATCTGTGAGTTCAGTATTTTTCTCAGATAGCTAAATTATGATTAAATCCAAGGACATAAAAGAACATCCATGGTGTATCTACAAAGACCATCATAGCATTTTGGACCACAGTGTATGCTCCTCTTCCATTTACTTTGATAATATGCAGGGTGCTTAGCTCTTCAGAAACTCTGTGAAGGTGCAAGGCTTGACTTTAAGAACAGCTTTCTGGCACACTTGCAAGGAACAAAGGCATAAGGAATATTAATCCTTGCACTGCAGGGCCTAAGCAAAAAAAAAAAAAAAAAAGTCCTTCATCTAATACCTATAGGAAATGCCATTTAGCTAGCGTAGCTACTGCTGGAACTAATTCAGTGTTAAGAGGTTTAAATAAGCTTTCTGGCCTGACTACTGCTTAAGGTGGCCTACCAAGCTAGAGGGATGACTGGCCTCTTCCAGTGCTTCATTTSCTGCATCCCTCCGTCTCAAACTAAGCTGCCCTCCCCAGCTGGGAGAGGACACGTGTTTCCTTGTGCTCCTTTCCTACTGCTGCTTCATTAAAACGAGTCATCCAGCCACCTCCTGGGAGGCTTGCTGAGGCTGATTGACTTTTCAAGCTGTTCCTACTTCACTGATCTTCTCTCTGAAAATTTTTCAACAGGTTTATTCTTCCAAGGCAAAAGTGTTTTGTGTCAGATGGGATTCTGAGTGCTGAGCACAAAAGATGGCAGGAAAGTGAGTTTTCTTTTCTTTTTGGTGAAGTTAAGCCTGAGCCAAATGTGGCTTTTGCAAGAGATTAGGCAGTGAGACCATAGGGCATGGTAGTACAGGGACGGTTGATTTGTGCTTCCTGAGCTACCCTTGACTCAAGTTGTTCATGTGGGGCTATCTCGATGGAGAAGAAACTGGAGTTCTGAGAAGCCTGGACTAGAGTCAGGCAGGAATTCTGTGGTCTTTGTATTCAGGTACTGAGTTTGGTGTCAGGGACCAGTAACCTCTGTGGGCAGCAGCCAGAGGAGTCACTGGTGAGACATGGGTTGGCAGAGGTAAGGGGTGGAACATGCTGCAGACTGATTCTAGAAACTGCTTTGGGAAATGGCTGTAATTTTTAATATCTTTGTCTAATAAGGCAGTGAACTAAACTGCCTCTATCACTGCCCTCTTTTCATCTATATCAGTTTTGCAAAGATTCACCAGCAGTTTGAAAAAATCATTGCACCTTGTGTTAGTGACACATGTCCATTTAATGCTCCTACCACTGGTCCCAGACAGACACCCAAAGGCAAGTTTTTGTTAATCCCTAATCCCAGCCAACATCATGGTGCGCATGCGTGGATGTCAGTGTTGGAATCCTCTCTGGTAAAAATGGACATTTGAATCACCTGTCCCTTTGTTTTACCAGGGTGCCATGACCCACTGTCAGGCTGGTTCATACTGCGCAGCCTGGACCTGTTTGGGAGGAGGCCTCTGCTCTCCCTCTCTCACAGTAACACAGAGCTGACTGATGGGGAGCTGCACAGTCTACCCTCAATATTCTGTTCAATCCACATTTAAGGGGAACTTCTATTTAAATGCATTTGATAGGCCTGAAGTTGAACTGAACCTCTAGAATTTCTCCAGAAATCTCCACACTTAAAGCACTTCCCTTTGGCTAGATGGTATTGCAAATTTAAATGATTAGCTCATTAAGAGAATCATTACAGAAGCATTTTCAGCTATAATAATAAGAGGAAAAGAAAAGAGCCTGGAAATGATCATGTTTCTAATTATTAATCTAATTAATATCTGGTTAATTAATGACGCTTTGTCATCAAAGCTACCTTTTATCTCTGATGCTTTTAAGTGCCCTCTAGACCAAATTTCTTGAATGTGTCTTGGAAAGGCCAGCTCTGTGCTGAGTAAATCAAATGCTTGGAATCAAATTGCTATACTATCTTATCAGGGATGCATAAAACACCTCTTTGGAAAATGAGGCATCAGAATGAGAAGCAAGATAAATATGTCAGATCTTTCAGACAGAACAAATAGGAAAAGAGTAGTGATGAAGTGGAGCTCTACAGAGCTATGCAAATAATGCCAGTACCGTGAAATGACCAGAGCAGCAGGAAGGAGGGAGGCCTCCATAAAGATGGACTGTTCAGCTCCAGATCACCCCTGTTTTATGGGATCTGAACTGAGTCTTGGGTGGTGTCTGTCTCAATCAGAAGTGGTAATTCAGAATAATGGTAATTCCGATGTCCCTGATGAAGCAGGTGATGTGGATGTTCTTCAATACCTGTATGGCTTTGGCCATGGGGACCAGTGAGAGGATATTTTTTAAAACTCTGTGTGTGTGTGTGTGTTTGTGTGTGTGTTTATACATATATATACACATATATACATATATATGCACACCCACATATACATATACATATACATATACATATACATATATATACAATGCACATATATAAAAATATGTGGGTTTTTTGTTTGGTTGGTTGGGTTTTATTGCATCTGTAAGATACAGTTTCCATCAGTATGCATCAACTTTGCTTCATTAGGTTGTCAGTGGTGTAATAGTGTAAACATCCAATGAAGGGAAGTACTTGTCCCAGCTTTCAGATAGTAGGTGTTTTGTGTTTCTTGAGATCTTAGTTTCTGTTCTTGATTTTACCATTGCCTGTGGAAAATTCACATCACATTTCTCTGCTGTAATCTCTTCGCATTGTAATGCTATAGAGAATGTATGGCACAGTGGAGTCCTGATATTGTTTGACTCTAATGTTGACAGTAGTAATTTTCCTTAAATTCTTTCTTATCACATTTCTTGCATTCCAAAATACCTCTGGGATGTTCTTAGCCCATGGACACTAAAATACAGAGCACTTCTATGTTGCAATAAATGATGAATTGTGAACTCAGGCAGGATGGCTGAGGTCCCATTATGTCTACCATCGCGATTAAAGTATAGATAAGCTTGGGAGATAAATCTGAATACCACTACCAGGTAGTGAGCAAGCAGCCAGCAGCAATGCAAGTGATGTTCACTCCCCTGCACTTCACTGCCTGCCAGCCAAGAGATGGAATGTACTGAATCCCGTTATCCAGCCTCTCCTGTCCAAACTTCTTATAAAGACTTACTGTGAATAAACAAAAGAAGATACTTTTCCTGTCAAAGGAAAAGTGGTGATGGGGCATGGCAATAACATGGCAATGTTGATGGACGGCTCATTTCTCCCTCCTTTTGAAATGGGAATCTCAAAGACTAAACGCACAGCGACAGCCAGTTTTGTCTTGCCACCTTCCACTGCATAGTATAAATTGAGGTTTATCAACAAAGGTCATCTTCAGTTCTTTCAGATGTCTTGGTGATGGGAACTGTCATTAATTAAAAAAAAAAAAAAAAAAAAAAAAGTGTGTGGGGGGGAAGAGTGAAGGATGTTGATGACCCAACATCAAAATGAAGGATCATGATGTCCCAACTGGGGTTGGAATTCTCCAGTTAAGATGATATGCAACTAAAAACATTTTCTCAAGAGAAATCACTAAAACTATAATCTACCTGAGCTTCTATTTCCCTGTAGGAATTCCAATGTAAGATCCTTTTGAAACTTCAGAACTGAAAGTCCTACAGAACTGAGGGGTTATGATGCTAGAAATACCGTACATTATGATAGGGGAAAGTGGGTTTACTTAAGTGTTTGGGGTTTTTTTTTTTTCTTTTTTTAATATTGAGGGCTTGTTTTGAAAATGGTTTAGCATGTCTGGAAAAAAATCTTGTTAAAATTTTAACTCTTAGACATCTACAACAGAATCTGTAATTGGACTAGAAAGAATAGTCACAGGATGAATGGAGCTGTGAAGAGGTTGTAAAAGGAGCAGCTAAATAAATGGGGACTGTTAGAGAACAAAATATCTATAGGGAATACGGCAGCAATCAGTGAAATCACAAATGGCAGCAAGGGGCTGAATGATTTCATTCTCATTAAGAGCTAGCCATGGCCTCTGAATTAAACTATCAAGTTAAAGCAAAGGGAATCATCTTTCCACACACCACAGAGATGGATTTTGGTGTTTATAACCATATGATAAGTTGCCAAAAGCTTCCCTGTAGATTAGGCAAATTTATGGAAGAGAAAAACCCACTGATGGCTATTTCACACAAAGGTGTCATCTTCCATTTAGGAAGTCCATGATGACACATTGCCRGAGCCTGGGAAACTCCAGGAGGAAGCAGTACCATATGCTTGCCCTGTTCTTAGTCTTTTCCCCTGACTTTCATTATTGCCCATGGCTTTCTTTGCTGGGATGGAGTTTTTGTTAGTGGTTTCTTTCAGTGGTTACAAAATATTTTTGGCTCTGTGCTTATCCCAATCACTCTGAAATCATGATTGAAGGAAATAAACCTCAGTACGATTAGTGTTACACTGCTGTATAATGTCTGAGGTGATGCAGTGATGTTTGATAGTCACAGAGTACAGATGCTTGGTTTTCCTGGTTAGGTCGCCTGGATCTGCCTCACAGAGTGTCTGGGGAAACCTTGTTTGGAAAACAGCCAGACTTCTGATAGTTCCAGAGAGACAAGGGCTACATCCATGAGCTAGATCCTTTTTGTTTGCTCTATCACAGCTCTTTTTGATCGTGTAAATAACAGTGGGCATGGTCTCCTGGATGTGTGGTGAGATGGTCCTTCGTGTGTGTGACTGCCTGAGCCAGCCAGACCTGCACTGAGAAGAGCAGATGTCACTGCGGGCCCTACTGCACAGCAGGGGATGTGAGCTCCCTGCCCTCCCTTGGTGGTGGCAGTGGTCGCCTTGCCTTTCCAGGGTTGCAGCTGGGGCTGGCCTAGCATCAGGGCCAACTCCATGTTTCTTTTCCAGGCATTTTGCTGCCCAAGGCAAATACTGGCTTGAGCTCCGAAACAGCCCAGGAAAGCGAAGGTTGCTTATGTCTGTTGGATCTAAATATGAAGAAAGCCTTTGGGAGCAGAGAGTGTTCAACCGCAGAAACACCCTAGCTGACTACACAAAAAACAGGAAAGAGTCCAAAATGTTGAGCAATTAAGAAAGGGAATAATCTGCCTGGAACTGGAGAATTTTAGAGAGCCAGAGCATGGAGGCAGCACAGGTCTTGAGTAGGTGCCTCTTGCCGCAGGAGCAGTACCTGCCTGACCAGCACCCTGTGCTCTTCATCATGGGAATGGCACAAGGGTCTCCATGGCCCCCTAAAAACATGTGGGCCTGCACTTCGACCCAGAATGACCACCTAAATAACCCCTAATCCTACTGCTGCTTTCTGGGATCATGCAGGCTCTCGGGGTGGGCCRTGCCAGGAGAGGCCAACTCTGCTGGTGCTCTTGGCTAGCTGTGGGCCGTCCAGCACGCAAGCCCTGCCAACAGAGCTGTGTAGCTTCTAGGCAAAAGCTTCCCAGCACCTGCTGCTGAACGACTGCTGCCCTTTGAGTGAGGAGCAGCCCTCCGCCCTGTCTCGAAGTGGGATGAGCTTCTCCTGCTCTGAGCAGTGACAATGTACTCAGCCTGTGATTCTGGCACCTACTCTGCTTCAGCAAGAAGCYGTTTAGTGGTGCAAAGCAGGGGTTTGTGTCCTGGGCCGCTTGCTGTCACTAAGGCTGTTGACCCCAGGGCCTTACATTGATGACYAGGCAAACTGAAATAGTATTTTGGAGGAATCTCCTCTCAGTTTTGTAGAAACTTCAGAAATTCCTGTATCTTGGGTAAGAAAAACTGAGGGGGAGATGGAGGGAAGAAGAGATGGAGAATCAAATCAATGTACAAACAGTGGCAATTAGGGAGCCCAATGTCTTGTGTTGTGCAGTTGGGGCCYTTGTAGCATATTAATATGGAGGTTGTATTTAAATGTTCTTGTGCTGCTGGCTATGCCCTGTGCTGTGTCTGCTCTGCTGCCTCTTGAGGTCCAGCTCATGCCGCAGCTTTTCTTTGAGCTGAAGACACTAGGAATTGCTCTCCATTCCCTGGTGGTTTTCTTGAAACTTGTAGAAACTCTCTTTCTCTGAGATTTTTATTTCTCTGTCAAACTGAGAAAATTGGCCGGTGGGTAGAAACAAGGAGTTGTGTGAGGGACCATAGGGAGGCAGGTAGGCTGCAAGCACCTGAATTTCAGGCACATGAGAGGAAAATGTGAACGGGGATGTGTGTGGTTGTGTCACTCTGCAGTGTGAGGAGGACTGGGATATCCTTGTGCTGATTTAAGTGGAGCTGTGCTCCCACATGGTTCAAYGTGCGGACCTGGGCATGTGTGTGCAGGAGGCTGATCTTGAGATGAATGCATGAGCTTTAGCATTTTGGGAAAAGTACCGAGGTGTAATATGAAAATTGTACCTGCTCATTCCCCATGCACTGTCAGGGAGAGCAGTGGACACTGAGAACAGTGGATTTGGTGGCACGTGTTTGCTCCAGGGGTTTGCCCCTCCCAGCCAACCAGCCCCAGCATTTACAGCTCTTGCTCCTGAGAGGCGGAGATGAGTTTTACAGACCATCTCCATAGCTGAATAGTTGGGACTGCAGCAAACAGCCCCCCCTTTTCTGTGCCTAATAGAGCCCTCAGATAGAAACCATGTGAAATTAAGTTTCTTCTGAAAGATACTCAGATGGCCTTCAGCAGAGTTGCGTTGGTTTTGGAGATAAACTCATCTCAGTGGAAGGCAGCCCTCCTATTGCTGTCCCGGGTGAGTTTCTCCTTTCCGTTTTTTTCCCCCTCTGTCTCCATACTTGTTTCATGACTCTGATGAGTGAATCTTAGCACTGTATTAGAGTCTACTGGCTCCTATCTGCTTGGCTGTGCATTTGCAAAGAAACCTAATATAGGAATAGGGTGCATTTTCTTAGTTTCAATGTATCAAGTTATGACCGGATTTGGTAGAGAGAAGCTTCTTGTCCTGTGTGTGTCTCTTGGATCTTCCTCTGCCGAACATGCCAGTGGGTGTAGCAGTGGTTGCAATATGTGGTGGCCTGTAAGGGTAGTGTAATCAAGCAGATAACTTTCTTATAACCATATTTTGGTATAAATAGTTGGGAAAGAGAGTTTTCAGTCTCCCAACAAATTAATTACCTTATAAATTGTGCTTTTCCCAAGGTAATACGTAGAATCTAGTGCCTTAACTGATTCAGTGTGTGCTTTGAAGTATATGCTATTTAAACAAGTGGAATGGAGAAAAATACATATCCTAATGGCATGTAGTGTCAAGCAATTGAGAGGACATGGTAGCTGAATTAGGAATTTGTTTCTKTAAAGATGAGCAGTTAGTCAATGGTCAAGGGTTCAAACTAAGATTAAAAGCTGTGCCAGGACTGTGCTGTTCCACATGTGAGTCACTTCTGTGAAGATGTTCAAGCTTAGCTTGTTAAAATGAAGCAGCCAACTTTATCAATGCCTCGGTAAATAATTGTTTTCAAACTACTGAGCTGAGTTAGAGTTAGGGGTTTAGCAGCTTTGAGTGTCAGGCAATGCACTGGATGATTAAATAARTTGAAGTGATTAATTGTAAATGTCTGCCTTTGGAAAAAAAAAAAAGTGGGCCTTTACCTATGCAAGCTTTTAAGGTTTTATTTTTTCCTTTCTAAAATGGAGATAGTATTTCCCARTATGGCCCTTGGGACTTTGCTAGTTTGAATGGATTAGCACCAGACAAAAGCTTCAGGATCTCTGGATGGAAAAGTGCTATGGAAATAGTGTTTTATTGTGATCTCCTTTGAGATGTTTCTGTGAAGCAAGTGGTGACTGTCATCATAATAAAGAAAACCTCAGAGAAGCTAACGCAATAATGATCCTCCTTCTTTTCTAGCTATTCTTTGAAAGGGCAAAYGCAATGAGTGATAATGGTTTAATGAGGAAGAGTCATTAGGGCATCCAGTCTGCATCTTTAGAAGTGAAGCATTTGGGGAGATCTGAAAATGACTTGGAGAACAAAACTGAAGTATCTCTGTGAGAATATTCAACTGTTTTGTATTCTCTTTGAATGCTGATTGAAACCAGTGATCCCTTTGGCTGGTGACTGATACATGGACAGTCAYGGATGTGGCTCGTTTGGCACTTCAGCATGGTTGGAAGGGGGTGGCCTGAGGAAGCACCTTGGTGTTTGCCCTGCTGCTCAGAGCTCGGTGTTATTTGAGGACTCCTGACCTGTTGAATTTGTATGTATTGGAGGCCTCATGCAGGGGMATTAATTGTCCTGAATTATTCAGTTTTATTAATCAAGCTGCTTCAATTTCAAAGTTTGCTGTAAGGGAAAGCTGCTAGGTAATTTCTATGATATTGATAACTACAGAGGGGTTTAGTGTTAAGAGAAAAAGCCTGAAGCAGGGAGTTTGTGTGAGATTGGAAACACCACTGGCTGGGAAGATTAGTTCAGCCCATTTCAGAAAGAACCAACTTGCAAAACAGTTAGGAATTAGGCTCTAAAGACATGCAAAAGTAAATGTGCTAGGGCCTCAGGAGTAATAAAATAAAGCCTCTTGCCTCTTGAATTTTATTACTGATTGACTTGAAAGCCTGAAACCAGCCCTCTAGCTTTGTGATGTGGCTCTTCCAGGGTGCTTCTGTGTGGCACTAGCTATATGGAAGAAACAAGGAGAGGGCTTGGGTCAGATGCAGGCTCTGGTGTTGCCTCAGGCTCTGCAGGAGTTTCTGCTGGAAGCAGTAGTGATGTCCCCTGCGATGCCAAGAGAACAACACAGACTCTTTCTGTGTCAAGTGGGCAAGAAGCAGAGGTTGGTCATGGGCAAAGTCACGAGGCTGCTGTTGCTGGAGGCTTGCTGAGCTTAGACAATTGCTGAAACTCATTTCCAGGAAAAGTGTTGTATTTCTAAATGTTCTTTAATCACCTGTTTGGTGAGAARGATGATTAAGGAGAGGAAGTTATGAACAAATTCTTATTTTAATAAAATATCGAGTTTGTCTGGTGAGGCTCCCTGTGATGGACTTTCTCCATCTGCCTGTCTTTCCTTTACATGATATAGAGCATGTGTGAAGTCRAGAGCTGGGTCCTCCCTGTCCCTTGGGCACAGTAGGGTGAACTCTGCCTAAGCTCAGTGCACCTGCTCCTAAAGCACCTGCTCTTGACTGCTGTTCATGGAGGGAACCTGAGCTAGATGTTGATCTGTCTTGATAGGGAAAAGAATCCTGTTTGTCGGGAATAACGAGTATGACAACAGAGAAGAGAAAAAGGGCAAAGCGGGGTTTCAACAATGCCCACAAAGGAGGAGGAGGAAGCTGCAGAAAACCCTCTGTGACGAAGCAGTCCTTTTTTTCCAGTCACGATTGAGTAATGCCACCCCCAGATCATCTGCTCCTTTGGGTGGGATTTGCTAGTGTAGAGGCCTGAATCTGTCTCTGTAACTCAAATAAATTGAATTTCTGGCATAAAGTAGGATGAGGGAGACTGAGGACTCAAGATGCCAGTTTAGATGTGTTTTTTTTCTCTAGCTGTTACAAATGTGAGCTGCTTTTGGATCTCTATCTCAAAGTCAAAAGTTACCCTACCAACAACAATGAGGTTGTTGATTATACGTTTAATCCAGTTCCTTTGTTGGAGCTATTTGAAAAGGGAGCTTCTGTGCTAAGGGTGCTGCTGTGGTCAGAATCTTCCCTTACAGATACCGCTACAGCTGGACACCAGCACATGAGAGCAGAACYCCTGACATCGACAGAGGTCTTCAAAGCAGCCCGATAGTAATCCACACGCACTAGGAGTAATGAGTATTGAGTATTGAGTCAGACCCTATCTGAAGGACTTCAGTTTCTTTTCTCTTCTCCCTTGGCCACCCTGAATGAAACACAAAAGTTGCAGTTACAGGAGTCACAATGTTCAGTAGTGTAATGGTCAAGCTGTAACTTTGCATCTCCCTTCTCATGGTTGTTTTCCTCCCTAAATTCTGATAACCACAAAAACTCTTTTTGTCTCCTTTTTTCTGCAGGTCGACAGACTATGGCACTACCTATGAAAAACTAAATGACAAAGTAGGCCTGAAGACGGTGCTGAGCTACCTTTATGTCAGTCCAACCAATAAGAGGAAGGTAAGGGAGAGTTTGCGAGCTGGKAGCTATAGAAATAAAGTTATGCCATTGTGTTCATCCTGGGAGGAATTACCATCCTAAAATAAAATCCACTGGAGATTCACGAGTTCAAATTTCTGTTCCAAGTTCCACTAGTTCATTTCTATGGAGTTTGATAGAATTATGTCTATTTTGACTGTTTTTGCTTATTTTAGTCACAGTGGTGTCTGTATTCTCCTGCTGAAATGTGCCCAGTCTGAGAAAAGGGTTACTTTTGTTTCTGACTTAAAACTTTAAGTGAACTGAACCTGCACAAATGTTTCTGGGATTCTTGCTTATRCTGGTCTCAGCTAATACACTTTCCCTTGACTTCACTGTCGCTTTATTATTAGAAATGCAGGAAAGAATGACTTTTACTCAGTATTTGACGCTTTTCCTTTTATGCTTTCCCAGTTTGACGGAGGAGTTGGAAATAAAGATGTAAATGACATTTCTGTTGGTTACATCATGCAAGGGGGCTGCAAGGACAATATGCCTGGGAGAGTAGGTGGGAGACCTACGACTTGATTTGAATGTGTAGGAGAGAACATGAGGTCACAGCTTTCACCCCCTGCTCGCACTTCCCACGTGATGCAATTAGGGCTGTGGCTGGCTCACAGTGCAGCCCCGGCAGCTACTACCCCGCGCCTTTCTGGTTTCAAATTAGTGTCTGTGCTGATTCAAGGGAGAGAATGGGACAAAGGCGCTTTCAGCTGCCCACGGGAATCGCCGTGGGAGGGCTCGGCGTGTAGCTAATTGCTGTCAGGGGAGTTTCGGGGCTGCATGGCGTGCAGCCCCTTCTGCTGGAGTGCCTCCAAACTGCCTATCTACTGCCTCCCTCRGTAGGTTTCCAAAGTTGTATTTTGCTACTCATACTGTTATTATTCTATTTTTGTTGTTTTGTTTTTTTCCATCRTTGGTCAGTCCACAGAGATTTGAAGATTGATGTTTATTTCAGTGTATTCAACCTTAAGGCAATYGTAGCTCTGATTACTATAGACAACCATATATGAGTGTTTGAGTGTATGGAGGAGAGGGAACCAGCAGTGGGCAGGGGTCAGCTTTTATTTTTTGGTGCAGAAGCTGAATGCCTTGAAAACTACCATGACTTCTTTGTTCTCAGCAAAATGGAAATGAGGTATTTTTATAATGAATTCTTCTGGCCTTTAAAAAAGTAAAAGGGCCATCAAGCCCCCTGCCTGCTCCTTAAATCCCATACAGTGAATCTGTGGAGCTAGCTGAAGAGTTAATTCTCCTTCATTCTGTTTCCAACGCAACTCTGCCCACCCAAAATCAGTGGCAATATGCTCAGTTACAAATACTACGTCACTGGTGTAAGCTCTCCCTTGCTAATCTGAGTACTAGGATGTCTGGTTATCTTCTAGCAGCTTCTCAAGCTATCAACCTCTACAGATTTAGCAGTCTTATATCTCATCATATCATGATACATGGAGGTAGAGAGCCCTATTTACCTGCTGTTTCCTTGTTACAAGTAGCATTTTTAAAGGAAATTATTTMCAGACCTGCTTGTCTTCCCTCTTTGTCTTTCCTCTAAAATGTCTTTTGAAATGCAGAGATGGTCTGTAAGGAAAATCCACAGGAAACCAGGTGTCCGTATTACCTGCTGTGGGAACAACTGTTTYTCCTCTTTTCCCTCTCTGCTAAATTTATGCCCACTGTTGCTGTGCGTGGTTAAATGCCTGTTTTTTCTGACCCAGAGCTGACTGTGCTCTGGTGACAGGCAAAGCAGTGCCAGGCATCCATGCAGCATTTGAAAAGTGCCTGGAGAAGGTGTCACTGGATTTGAGTGTCTGTGGTTTGTCACATTCGATACCAGGCTTACTTGTGCACCCAAGCCTTACAGACTTCTATACCACACAAAAGATGTTTAGGTTGTAATCTTCCCCAAGTCTCTCTGGGTGAATATTATTTCACTGACCTGCAAGAATCATGTTTTTGCTGAGCTCTCATGCACAACCACCAATAATAAATCACAAAGCAGGAGGTGCATAGGGCTGCATTCTGGTAGGGAAAGCCTAGGTAGATCCCCTGTCCCTCACCTCTGACAGCAGGGGGCTGGCCAGTTGAATAAAAAGCAGTCATCCCTTGCCAGCCGCAAAAATAAATCTCTACTTTAGGCAATAAACAGTGGGAGGAAGATGCCAAAAGCAACAGACATGCACAAGGGCTGTGTGGACACGACGAAACGGGCAGGCCCTTGCCAGGCAAGATATTTTCTCCTTAGGCATGAGCTCCCAGGTACTGATTGGGCCCCGCACGCCTCTCAGCTCCTGTCGATTTTTTGATGGTTTTTGCACACTGTTGCTAACGCTTTCTGCTCATTAGTGCTTAGAGGATTAGCAGTTACTTGGAGGAGGGGAAAAGCTTTCCATACATTCATTCCTAATTGATTTACTAGTGAGAAGGATAATTACCTCTCAGCTACCCCGCAGAACTATGGTGGGAATTACCTGTCAGATTTCTTTGAAGCCCCAAAATGCCTCTCTTCAGCTGCTAAATAGGAATTATACACTCAGCCAAATACCAGTTACATAAACATCTTTTACCTGAATTGTGGCATAACCCTGGGCTCAATTAAAATATGAGGAAAGAGGATTTAAAAGCTGCTCTTTTTCTTTCTTCCTTTTCTGAATAAAAGCCTTTTGTTTCCAATTTCTTTTTTTTTTTTTCCTTTTAAAATTTTATTTTTGGTGTGAATATGGAAAGTTATTTTGTGGGTTTTTTGTTTTGCTGCATTTCAATGCTGTGTGGTTCTAGGTCATGGGAGTGAGAAGGAGTCCCAAAAACAGCATCTCTGCTCATTGCAGTATAGGGGATCAGGCAGGGCCAAGGTCAAAATGGAGGAGTGRGCAGCTGGGTGAGATGTCACTTCCACTCAGGGTCCAGGAGCCTGTGGATMACTGCTTTTCTTCTGTCTTTCCCCTCACGAAAGCTGTGTCTGCTGCACACCTTGTAACCTTGGGAGGACCTAAAGTCTCTCTGAGAGCACTTCATCGGGTGCTTAAGAGTGTTGGAGGCTGTTTTTCTGGAAGCAGTATCAACCGCAAGTTTTTGAGCTTAATATAGGAATGACTTGGTGGAATCCTGGAACCTGTACTGCACAGAGAGGCCAGACTTGATGACATAACTGTTCTCCTAGGCCTTAAAATCTTCTGTTTTCTTGTTGAGTTTTCTCTTGCCACCCTCAAAGAGGGTCACTGTGTTCTTCAGGATTCCCTTCAAGTTGCTTCTCTGTGTGTCTCCCATCCATAGCCAGAGTGCCCCAGCAGAACACTGAATGCTGATCCCATCTGCACTGGGTCCCCTATCCTCTCTTGTAATGTCCTCCTTGCCACGCAGAGGAGAAGGGGCAGCTCAGGAGAGAGAGGGAAGGAGATGAAGAAACCATCCCTGCTGTTATCACGATGATGAATCCCTGATGGCCTCAGTTCTCCCTGGACACCTCCTGGCTCAGTTGGTGTTTGGCACGTGCAGGCCAGATTCAGTCTGTGAGTGTACCTTGGTTTTACAAGTTGTTCCTGGCCGATACCTGCTCCCTCAGTTGGCCAAGGCTGAGGGGCTTGTAGCTAAGACAGAGCTGAGGTGGCTTTGCTGCCCACCTGGGGTGCTGGCAGAGATATGGATGGGTCCCTGGCCCCGCTTCAGCCACTGGCCACTTGTGGAGCGGGGACAGGGAGTATCTGTGCAGGGCAGTTCCTAGAAACCGCAAGGAGGTATTTGAAAAATTCCCCCTTGGTTGGGTAATTTGATGTTTTTCAGGGCAACAAAGTGAAACTGCTGAACTTATATCTACTGTTCTGGCAGGTGTTTGGGCTGTTTGTTCTTTCGCTTCCACTGGGGCTAGGATTTAGATCAGGGAAAATTTGAATTGAGTTCTCGTTAGTACTATGAAATTCCATGTGATCATTAGAGACAGCAATTGGACTGCTCTGAACCCCCGGGGGCTCTGGCTTTCTTCAGTTACTGTTTTGAGTCACGGTGGGAAGCCTGTTGCTGTGGTGCTTCCAGGCCTGTGAAGAGGCTCTAATCAGCAGCGAGTACCGGGATCCGGCTTCCCCTTCAGCGCATCCGCCCACCAGGGCGTTTGCCCGAGAGGCCACGTGAGGCGGTATCTGCTGCGGCCCAGTTGATAGAGAACGTGCAGGTTGCGGGGAGCCCGGTGATWCAGCACCGAACCTCGGAGAGGGGCGGCACTTGTGCACGTTCAGCAACGCTCCCTCCTCACGGATCAGTGTGATTTAAAGGTTGAGAGCTGTGAAAAAGCTGGGACTCAAAAAAGCAAAGTTTTGACTTACATACCCTGCGAGTGTTTGTCTCTGCTCTGTCTTTAGGGATGCGACAAAAAGCTGCTTGCTCTCTGCCGGGTGGGAGAATCTGTTTCTGCCGACCTTTAATGCTGTTTTGGGGGCGTTAGTTGTGTTTTACTAAAGACAGATTTTTACAGCAGTGTGGGAATTGCAATTGTTTATTTCTTCCAAAGCACTGGGGGAAAAAACACTCTTCTATTTTAATATGAACATTTCTCCTGACTTTTTAATTTCCATTTTCTCTCTGTCCCAATTTTATTATTGTTGTTCATGGTACTGAAAACATTTTTGTTAGGAAATTGTGTATTTTCTGCAAATATCCAAACCTGAAATTCTTTGACTACCTGCCCACGCTTCAAAATAGTACTTTTGGGAGTGAAATGATTGAGTCTCTGTTCTCTGGCCTGGGCGAGTTGCTTGGGTACAATCACCAATGTCATCAGCATGTGCTTTCTTCTTGTTTGTCCTTAGCTAGATAGAGATACGTAGAGTCCTTCCAAGGAGTGCGGAAAGTAGAGCAGAAAAGAAATCCTGTGCAGCTAAAGTGCTGCTCCTCTCAGGCACCAAGGTGCCATCTGAGTCCCAAAGACTTGCTGTTGAACCATAGATTTCTTGTGTTATTTTTTTTTTCCATGAAGTGCCCTGTGAAGAAGGAATGTTCTTGGTGAGGCATCTGTTTACTTGAAAACCCTGTTTTCACTAGGAAACTTTTATCTCTACCCTTGGGAATCCTGTGGAGGTTGAGAGGACGGAGCTAAAAAGCATTTAAARGGAGGGAACAAATAAAAAGGGAATAAAGAGAATGACAACTCCAACTAACAAAATCAAACCAGATGCCACTTGCCTGTATACAGTGTTGTTCAGATGAGAAGTGGATAAATGTGAGGCCCTGACTGCGCGTAAGATTTGTGATGGCAGCTCTGATGTCTGAGAGATCTTCCTTCATAGATTTGCTTTGAATTTCAATTAGATACAGTYGTCTCTTGCTTTTTCCTGTGCTTTTACAATCATTATTGTAGGTGATGTTGTGCTGACTCTCTGCACAGAGAAATATCACCCAGCAACAGAGGCTGAAATGACGATTCCTCCCCCTTTTCTTGCAGCAGAACCGAAGCATGAGAGATTTGTTAGTAGACCTTCTAGCTAAGGAACGCAAGCAGGAGCTGCAGACAGTGCAAGGTGGAAATAAAGCTCTGGTGCTCAGTGGAAGAGCTTTGAGGAGGTGGTTTCACAAACTGGTTTTGCAAATGTCACAGAGTCAGACTTGAAGGACACTCCCCATCCCTGGCGCCATAAAACCCAAAGGCAGGTGACAGCTCCTGTACCTGCTCGTGCCTCTGGACACAGCCCAGCGGAACGAGACATGCTTGGAGGTGCTGGTGAGTCCGAAGCTCTGAAAACAGAGTCTAGTTAGGTTTGTTTCTATGTAGTTTTCACTTCTTGTCCATTTAGAGTGCAGTAAATTGGAGCAAATCCTTGCTGATTATAAGCCTCTCCAAAAGGAATTCCTGAGTCTCTGGGCAGAACAGAGGTTCAGATTTTTTTTCTTTCTTTCTTTCTTCTGTCTCTGAATCTTACCTTGTTTGATCCCAGTGGGAGTTCTGCAGCATTGTATTTTCTCCCTGCTCTTCAGATGTGTGATGGGCTGATGAAGCAGGTTCCAGCACTCACCTGGTGCTTGCTAACCCAGCCTGAACCGAGCTGCCATCGCTTGCCAGAGCTCCCATTAGTCATCTGCTGTTCTTTCTCCCCGAGACTGCAGCCCGAGCTATCGGTGAGGAACTGAGCTCTGGAGTATCCTAAAGCCATTTGGCAGATGGAAGGTTTCTGTGGACCCTTTTTCCCTATTACTCTGACACCGTGATAAACAGCATGTGCTGCAAAGTGGCACTTGCTGGTGTGATCCCAGAGACCGCATTTATAACACAAAGGTGGTGGGCTGAGCTAGAGCCATGGGGCAGGAGTAATGGAACCCTTTCTGTCCACTCTTTTTTTATCCCTCTTCTTTCCTTCAGCCCAATGAAATACATTAACTGAATAGCTCTTGGCTTTGCAGCTGCCATTAACGGGGCTATATTACCTGACCTGCAAATTGAGTTGTCATCATTTCTTTTTGTATCCCTTCTCTGGACTTGCTGAGCTATGTAGGACATTCCTGGGCTTCTCAGCACTCTGAAAAACATTTTGCTCCCTCCCGAGTTTCGGTGGGCAGAACCTCCCTGCTGATCCTCAGGAAAGGTTTTACTGTGAGATACAACGTCTGGCCCAGCTGAGCTAGCGTTTCTCCACTAAACCCAATAGATTGAACAAATATGACTGTAGTTTGGTCAACATTGCACTGTATTTTGTCTGGTAAATACACATCAGGGACTGTCACTATCAGTCTAAGTCAACTCAAAGAGGAGATAAAGAAGTATCCTTGTCCTTCACTTTCTGATGAGGCAAAATGATTGGCGTAAAGTCACCCGTAGTATCCACAGCAGAGTCAGAGGATGTGTGACAATGTTAAATCTGCAGAGTTCAGTCTTGGGAACCCTTACGCATGGGATTCTCTCTACTTGTCTGATTAAGTTGAGCTTGAACTTCTTAACTTAGACAAGACAGGATTTTCTTGTGTGTATCTGCAGAATTGTGACCTGAAACCTTCTGAAATAGAGTCTCTTGAAATATGAATGTGTTGTAATAATTGAAGTAGAATGCTTGAGAAATTTGTCCTTTTGAAGAGTTTTTTACTGTCCTTTTTCAATTCAGAAAGCCACGTTTTTCTCTGTCGCTTCTGACCTTCTGATTCTGATTTCTAGGCAGGAAATACAGTTTCCTGGTGGTGGTAGAATTAATTCATTAGTATTTTAAAAGTGGTTGAAAATCAGCAAATGGAAAGCATTCAGATGTTGAAGCAAAATATTATCATACTCTTAAAATATGGAGTCTTTTGAATATGCTTAAATATTTAATTATTATTTTCCTTTTTTTAATGAAGTAATTAAAAGACTTATCATCAAGTAAATAGGGCTTTGCAGATTAAAGTTATTGCTCTTTATAAAGCACGTTGAAATCTCTGGGTGGAATAGATGACCAAAAAATAGCTTACTATTTAGATACTTTTTTATTAAGGGAATACTGTTCAGTTTTGTATTTATCAGT
Organism: Nothoprocta perdicaria; assembly: GCF_003342845.1. Classification (NCBI taxonomy): domain Eukaryota; kingdom Metazoa; phylum Chordata; class Aves; order Tinamiformes; family Tinamidae; genus Nothoprocta; species Nothoprocta perdicaria. Next base: position 3,240,049 of record NW_020455976.1, read on the forward strand.
GCACATCACTGCAGTATCTAGGAGTTGCTTTAACTGCAGATAATTCATGTCCCACTGGTTGCTTGTAGACTTGCCCAAGTGTCACTGGCCACGTGTTATCAGGTGCAGGTGCATCATTGCAGGTTGGTGCTTTCCAGTTGTGGCCATTCTCCTGCACTGGGATCTCACAAGCTGTTTGCTGTTGTCRGCTTGGTCAGGGCTGAAGTGTTTGAGCTGGTGCCTCTTTGGGGATCCTGTCATCAAGGGACCCCTGGAGAGGGCTGCCCTGCCACTGAGACCTCAGCTGACYTATAGGGTCCTTCAAAAAGGGAAGAAAAACTAATAAGGGCTGATTTTACACAGGCTTAGACTTTAGCACTTCTGACTTGACATAAATCAAGGAGATAAACAGAGGTCCTGTGGTATCTGCTGTCTTGAATGCAGCAGCTTGTCAGCACAAGATGCCCAAAACAAATTTTCCCCTTAGCCTGGGACAAGGTGATCGTTGTGTCCCAGGGAAGGCTGTCCTTCAGTAAGCATGAACACGAAAGCGGGAGATTCTTGGAGCTTTTTCCATTATTTCTCTGAAAAAGCAGGTGCATTAAAAAAATACTCATGAAAACTCACCCACTGTCCATGTCAACTGTTTCTAAAAGAAATGCCAAACAGATAATTAACAAAATGCTCACATATGGCATTTTTTAATGGGGGCAGAGGGAGAGAGAGAGGTATCTGTTTCTCTTTATACCTGTGTTACACATGCTGCGCTGAAAGCTATTGTTTCAGTGTTTGCAAAGAAGGAAAAAAAAATCCTATTTTATGAAATACCAGAATTAGGGTTGCCTCTGTCCAGCCTTATGTATCTATGCATTTCATTGCCTTGCGCTTATGCATTCCAAAAGCTTTTACTTGCATTTTTGGTAAGTTTCTGAGCTCATTTAGTATATATTTGAGTAGTGCTGAGGTCAGTACTGAAAGCAAATGCAAGCAGGATTCAATTAATAAAGATAGGAAATAAGTGCTGTCTAAACTGGYGTTATGGAAAATGTCTTTTTAAATAAATGACATTTTAGTCTTYATAGATATTGTGAGTCTGTTTGATAAAAGCAACCATGTAGACACAATGTATTTAAATTAAGGGAAAAAAATAGATACCTGCTGAACCATTTTATTCGCCAAGGACTGGAACTGTGATCCTGAAATCTCCGCTTAGCTGCTGCCTGGTGCACTGCAGGCCTGATCTCTGCAGGAACTGTAGATGCGGTAGCTTTGTCCTGATATTACAATTGATCATAAGGCTCCCAGGTGCAATTAGAGTCCAGTTGTACAAAGTTCTCTGCAGACAGATGATGGAAGTTAGTCCTTGCCTTGAAAAATTTGTAGTCTATATAAAGGTGTGAGAAAATAGGGGGAAAAAAACTAATCCTTCTCTCGTAGTTTAGGCCTCCTGAGTTGTAGGACGTTAAAGGACAGTACTACAGGACTCTGTTTTAATAATCTGTCTTCCCGATGCGTTTTTCTTCCTCTTTATTTTCTTCGCTTTCATTATTCTTGAGTGAGGAATTATAATAGGACCTATCTCTACAACTGCTGCTGAAGAAATGTATTCATATAATTAATGGTAAAGTCTGGCTGAAACTCATGCTGCCACTGTGTAGAGGTGCAGGTGTCACTGTGAACTGATGGAGATGGGCTCTTTCCTCAGGCGTTATTCCTGTCTCTTCTGTGGTGACCTCTGTATTGCAAGGATCCCTGCTGCTGCTCTGCCTGGGTCTTTCAGCCCGTCTCTCTAGGGAGATGGGCTCCTGGAAGGCCTTGTGGGTGGTTCGGGGCTACAAAGGGAAGAGGGGGGTGAAACTGGAAAGGTCACGTCCACGATCAGATGTGAGCTTCCCTCATGTTGGCTGCTGGTGTCTAATAAAGAGGTGATTTATTCCAGTTTGGCCAAGAAGTGTTGAAGGAGAGGTCAGAAGTCATAACATCCACTAATGTGAAGCTGCAATGTTGTCACTTAGCATGGCCGTTGCTTTTGTGGCAAAGACGGCTCTAGGTCCTGGTTTATGAAGCTTCCTTCGTCTTCCCACTCCTCTCTACCTCTCTCTGAAACATGGCTTTCTCCTTTACTGCTGCAGCTCCAATAATATATTAATTTATGAAGTATGAAAAATGAAGTAGTTTTGAATTAACAAGGAGGGGAATGGTGCTTTGCAGTCACCAGGATAATCAATCAATAGTAATGAGTCAGCATGTCCTGTTATTAAAAATAATAGAACGGGTGGAGAGCAGCCCTTGGAAAAGGGGCAGGTGGGTCCTTGCAGAGACTGAATAATGCTGTGACCTTGATCTTTAGTGATTGGAACTAATTTGTCAGGATACAGTTGTTTTCACTGTTTTCACTGTCTTAAAAAACCCAAAAACACAGCACTGAAACCCAGCAATCCTGGACAAAGCTGCTTTTTATTTTGTTAACTTCCAAAGTGAAGAATAAAATAAAAGAATGCAGTATTACTCATTGAAGTTTTATTTGTTTTTAATAACTAGGTGAGCAGGGTCTGGGGAGCACATGCTGGCAGCAGGAAGGTCAGGTCYTGTCCCCATTTCTGCCACAGGCTGTGTGGCTTTCAGCAGGTTGCCTGATGTCCCTGGGCCCTGCTTGGAGTGAAGGCTGCTTTTGTGCTCCTACCGCGTAGTCATGACGTGCACTGGAGCGGGGAGCGTTTCTACGATGACTATGAACCACACGCAGCGCCCTGGGGCCCGAGTGTCACCCCATTTCTGAGAGCTGCACTGCTGTGGGACTGGTAACTTGGCGACGTGTCCTGAGCTCTGGTTCCACTCTGTGTTACTCCCCTTCAATATCTCCTGTGCTTCTGAGGTTTGCACATCTGCCTCTTGCCCTGTGGGTGCAAGGACTTTATCGCTGGGAATGTTTGAAGCCCTTCCGTGGTTTTGTTAGGTGCAGTTTTTGCTTTGGCTGGGCTAGATTCCAGGGAAACCTTCCTCTGAGCTTGCCTTTTGCACTATGGTTCATTGCTCTTGACCTTATCYGTCTTGAAATGTCCTGTTGCTTTATGTACAGGCATTGGTGGACATGGGGAGTGATGACGGGGATTTTCCAAGTGGTTCAGGGTAAATTGAGGCTTCAGTTTTCTTGTAAATCTGGGCAGTCAGCACTTTGGTCAGTTCTGCCGTGCACCCTGTCTGAGCAGGGATTCATGCTGCTGTTTGCAGTGGGTCCCACAGCTCTGTGAAGCTCTGTGATTCTCTAGTGTGACTGATCTGGKTGTCCCCTTCCTAGTGAAAAAGCTTGTCTGTCATTTTTTGATTCTCTTGGAAAACATCCTTTTCAAGGCTGGTCAGTGTGGTCTTGTCAAACAACTGGAAGAAGGCAGTGAGCCTGACACTGTCTGGGCCCGGAGACTGGAGAAATGGRGCTGATGAGTGCAGGGCTTTGGAGCTGGCAATAGGTGGAAAGATGGAGTCAGTTGGCAATTTTGTGGCTTCAGCCAATTGATGCCTAAACCAAAGTGCTACAGTTGAGCTGGAGAGAAAATGTCTCCTCTTCCRTCTCGTCTTTCCCTGGTTCTTCAGGACACTGCTGTGGCCAGGGCTTGGCTCACGTATGTGCACAGGAATATACAGAAAAGATGATATGTGATGTTCCCAAGGCTGTTGAGGTGTCAGTGATGCTGTTGTAATAGGAAATAGCTGCTATTATTCCCATTCACTTTTTCGGAGTGTAATTATAGGTAGCACTTCTACCATGAACCTGCAAGAACTCAACATTGGAGGTGGTTTTGTAAATGTAATGGGGCGTCCTGATTCCTGTTTCTAAGATTCCTGAATCTTCCCTTTCATTAGGATCTTTAACAYCACAATTAAGATGTGGAGCTTGCTGTAATGGTGGATTGCTTAGAGCTTGGTGCTGTGGTCCAGTGCTCAATCATGATGTTTTGTATTTTTAACCCTTAATCCTTGGGCACTTCAACTTTCCATCGAGAAAAGTGGATGGATGCTGTACTAGTTCCTAGCCTTCCTCTAGTGGGGGGATGTTAGGAAGAGAAGTGCATTAAGAGCAGTGGGGGACATGGGGAATAGATGCCAGGTTACTAAATTGAGATAGATTGTTAGCATCTGGATGCGAACATTGGTGAAGCTGACTGTTGTCTGTGTTCTCTCTGCAATCTGACTAAAAAGCAGAAAAATAAGTGTGTAAGCACTAGAAAAGCAATGATGCATTTAGAATTGTATTCAGGTTTAATGGCCTCAAGGGAGACGCGTAATACAATTTTTATTTTTCTGAAGAGTCATGAAACACTCTACTGGCCTCAAATGAAATAGGCTGCTGTATATGGGCTCCAGAAGTTTACCCCCTAGAGTAACTATCCATGCACATCTCTTTGTTTTCTGTAATGGGGCAACTACTGTGAGTAAACTTATTCCCCCATGTGAAGTGTTCTCCCAAGTGAGACCTATAATCAGAGAAATGTTTTTGTATAAATGGCATTCTCCCTTGCAGCAGCTCCGGTGCACACCGCCTTCCCTCGCTGATAACATTATTTTCTGTAACTATTTCTGCTTACATGGTAAGTTACTGTAATAGTGAAAATTACTTTGTAGGTCCATGGAGAATAGCACAAGCATGCATTTCCTCAAATAACATGTAATTGTAACAGTGAATAATGATTTTTTTTTCCTCCTGTGCACATAGTTAGGGATCAAAGCTGTTCCGTGCTGGTGACTACAGACTGATGTGTTGGATGTTGCAAGAGTTAGTGCTTCCCTGTGCAGTTCTGCAGAGACTAAGGAGGCATCAAGCAGAGCTAGGCTATGCAGAAATACCAGGCTCCAGAGAAAAGAATACTATACATTAGAAGCTTTACATTTGTCTTACATTTCACCAGCCAGGGTTCTCTTCTACTTCTTATCCAGACCCAATCATGGCATGATCAAAATGGATTTGTAGAAAACCATCTATAAAAGCATGGTGTTTTTAACCCATTTGGCTGTTCATGGAGGGTCACTGAGCATGAATCTGCTGGGTTATGGAAGGGCCCTTCGGTCAGGAGCTCTCTCAGCAGATGAGCTTAACAGGAGCTCTCCAAGAAGACCATGCAGCACCCAAGTGGCCGGAGGAAGGTCAGGCTGCAGTGTTCACAGGTCTTTGCTCTAATGGTCTAAGGAGGACCAAAGGAGAAGGCCCCTTCCAATGTGCTGGAGGATTTGCAGCACTAACAACAGGATGAACCAACTTTGGGTAAATTCTGCCTTGCTGCAATAACAAAACGGTTTTACAACAGCACATGKCTGGTGCCAATCACTCTTTGCCAGGTCAGACACATGCTTTTTGGATGGTGTCCATACCCACTGGCACCTGAAATTTAACAAGCAAGTGCTTGCAGTGCCTTGTAATTAAAAGTGAAAAGTACACGTGTCCAATGCCAGAAAGACAAGAGAAAGACAAGTAAAGCAAAGATGAGGCGTTTTGCTTTGATGGTCTAATATGATGGCTCCTGTGCATGCAAATTGGATGCAGACTGGGATTTGGCATTGTGGGCAGGTTAGCACAACAGCCTTAGAGCATCTGGGTACTTTTCTCAACTCTGTTTTTACATAGGCCTTAGAGCCGTGATATATTTTCTCATCCCCACCTGCCAAGGAGGATGGCAGAGTGGTTTTCCTTGAGGGACTCCTGCTCTGAAGCCAATTTAGCCTTGATTTGCTCCTGCTCCTCAGGGCATCCCACAAGGTGCATCTGTGCTCTCGGCAGCTGCTGCAGGTGGTAATTAAATGAAGCCCTGTTTGTAGGGGATGGGGTGGGTGAGCTGGGCGCTCTGTGAGCTGTTTGTTCTGGTATGGCAATTTACAGAAAGGATGGCTGCACTGCCAAGAGCCTATTTTAATTTTGTACAAATTGAAACATATATATATAAATATAATTAAATATGGAAACAGCATAGGTCACAAAGATTAACTAGCCTGTTCACTGTAAACAAGGCTGATAGACTGATGTGCATCTCGGTAGGGATGAGAAAGTGTTGGTGGTCAGTCKCACAGTTTCCTTAGTCTTGTATCTCCATCCTCTTTAATAATTGGAAGTAGCCAGGGAAAGAAATGGCGAGATGCTGCTATCTCAGGTGTATACTCTGAGTTATATACCCTGAGTTAACAGCGTATAGCATATCCTGGGACTATGTGTAGCCAAACTGGACTAATAGAGTTTTAGTGGATCAGGGATGTGATTTGACTCGAAGACCTAGTTGGCTCTGTTGGTCTCATTCCTTAAAAGATGCTGGAATTGCATGTGGGCAAGCAAAAGATTAAAAATGATATCTCACACCTGGTCATGTCTGAAGTTTGCCATGGGAACTGGGACAGATCTCAGGATCCCACTGCACATTCTATTGCAGATTGAGATAAAACAGGAACCTGATTTCTACCTTAGTAGGTGGGAAATTTTGTGAAAATAACTATTTTTTTTTCCAGATTCTGCATGATTCCAAGATATTGAAAGCTTGGAGGAAAGCTTCCTTTGCAGCAAGTTATCTGCCACAGGAGGCTGCTATTCACTGAAATTTCATTCACTTGAATTCTGGGTCGTTGAAGGGGCCTCTAGCTGAGCACATTCTTACCATGAATTTATCTGTGACTAGGTTTTCGCATAACTCCAGATGTCTAATGGAAACAAATGTGTCAGCAGAACTAAACAGTAACTGGAGAGGTTCAGGCAGTATAGCTAAGAATAGAGCACTGCTCCAAATAAATATAAATACAGTACACCGTAAGACAGTTCTTATTCAAGAAATAAAAAAGCAGAATACTCTACATGGAAGATACAGGAATATCACACTGAGCACATTTGTTTTCATTTCACAGCATATTACCCTTCACTTTGTCATGATACTCCTTTTTCTACCCTTTATAAATGGCAAAATGCTTTGCAAGTAGACGTGGGGCCACAGACGCACRTGCTCTGATTATTCTCTCAGGCTTGGAAAGATGGGGAGCCAAAGCCTGGAGCCTTCTGACTTCAGCATCAAAGATCTGTGCACTCTTCTCAAACCAGCTTAACACAACCACGACTGCAGTCCCTGGCACAGACCGTCTGTGGAGGAGATCCACCCCAGGAGATGGATGCTSACAGAGACTGCTGTGGACGTATGGATGGCTCAGGGACAAGCAGTGGGACTCTGTAGGMTAGAGGTTGGTTTGTAATCGCAGAGAAGTCCCAATGGAAAGGAAGCTCTGGAGAGAGGTTAGCACGAAGTGCCTGAAAGCTCTTGAGAGGGCTATTTGGCTCTTTCTTTGCAGTACATAAAATACAGACCTGTTGCAAAAGTCTCCTGAAACTCTATTTCATTGCTCAGTTTCTGTGGGTGTCAGACTCATTTTTCATTATCTGATAATAAATACAGTAGTGAAAGTCACCTTTAACACTTAMAGATTGCTTGGATTTTATGAGATTGTATTGAAGTGAATGCCAAGGTATAAAAAGCCTTATGGTTGAGGTACTTTTATAACGCATGCTTCATAAACCCTTATAAAGTGAGTGCAGTGCACTTCATCCTGTAAGAATATGTTGTTATGGTTCTGAGAGATGGTAATCTGATGATATATTCATTAATTAAATCTGTTATTAATGTTAATTTTCAGGCAATAAGAAGTGAAGTTACAAGAACTTGAAATGGGGCAGGTCCAAAACAATTTAGCCATCAGGARAGCTCAATGTGTCTTCGCTGTTGACCGATGCCCACAGGTTGTCCTTAACATTCAGAGCCCTGCAAACCAAGGCATAGGCCCCAGTCTGAGCTATTCAATTAACACAGGGGATTGCAATGACACTTTTTCTCCTGAGACTCAAAGTTAATAATTCTGTGGAAGCTGTTGCCCCCTGCTTGGCTGTTTTATTTATTGGACTCACTTTTGCTGCTGATCATTAAGGAATGCCRTGGGTGTGAGAGCTGATAACCTTCCCATCCATGCAGGTGCTCTCCTTCTGCCACTTTCTGCTCAGGCACTAGAGAAGATTTCTTCCTTGCTGAATTTGTGTGTGAAAAAATAGGACTTCTCCTTAGAGCAGATTTTTTTCACCAATATCTTGAGGGTCCAGTCTCAAAGGTATTTTGTGATAGCCACATCTTCTTACTCTGCAGAGATTTTTCTTGGCTGACTGATGTGCTCATCTGGGTGACAGTTTGGCTTCTGATCTCCTGATTCTTGCAGAAGGTGATACATCTCCAGAGCAAWGAGCGGGTGTCTAGCACTTTCTGTGCATCTTCTATAAAAGCTTGTGTAAAGCRAAGATGTGCTTTTTAAAGCAGTGCAGAATGCTGCAAAGCATTTAATTTAGCTTAAAGCTGATTTATCTGCGTGTTTCTTTTGCTGGATAAGAAAACAGTTATTTGTGACACCATATATTTATCTCAAAGTGGTTTGGACTAGTTTAATGAATTAAAGTTTTTGAATGAACTGACTCATGTTAGGGAAAGAGGAAAGAAGGATGAGATTTTTGTCTGCAGTGAGTTGCCTCTGTCCTCCAAGGGGTTGGCACAGAAGGGCTTCAGGGATGCTGCAGCTGTATTCCGAAGAGGTTGATATTGTGCATCTATCTCTGAGGGCATCGTTTAACCTGCAGACCACGTAGATTGTGGTAATGATACAGGAGAGGGAGAATGGGAAGAGAATGAATAACCAGAAAATTGCCAGTGAGAAATTTCAAATGGTCAAGATTTCATCTGAAATGATTTGGTTAGGAAAAAGGTAGTTTTCCATAAGAAGTTTCCAGACTATTGATGTTTGAACATATTTGTGTTGAACTGATGTTTTGAAGGAAGGGGGGGAAAAAAGAGATTTTTGTATCTCTAAACCTTTAAATGTCATTTCACTTTGGTTTTTCAGTTTCAAAAAGATAAAAGGACATCATAAGTCCAAACAAAGCAAAAATCCTCTGCACTGACATTTCAGCGTAAAGTGTTGAAACTTTTTGGCTCTTTAAACTTAAAGCTAATATGAAATTATGTGGGAGAGCCGACTTAACTCCAGAGGTCCTGCGGGATCCTATGATCCTGTAAATATTTTAAGTCAAAGTGGGAAAGGAGAAAAAAGCCTTTTTTTTTTTTTTTTTTTAGATCAGATTCATATTTTCTTACTGTCAATTTACATATAGTCATGTCCATGGTAGAAATGTTCTATGTTAAAAATCCTGACTGACTTTAGAGAGGATCTCATGTGCTCTTGAGCTGAAGGTTTAGTGGAGAGAAAAACCTTCTTTTCGCTTGTAAGCAGAGCACTTTCAATACAGCAATCACTGTGAAGCTGTAAACAGGGAACCTTAAGTTTGTGTTGTTGCAGCAGTTTGTGGCAGAAGCACTTTTTCAATTGCAGAACAGGACAATGTGGTGCCACCGAGCAAATTACTCATCCAGTGCGTATTACTCATACAGTGGAAACGGGATCCTTTGTAGCTTCTCTCCTTGTATGGAGGCCCGTGTGGTTTGTAGAGTGACTTTTTTTTTTAATGTTCTGTTTATTTCTTTTTAAAAGAGCACTTTATATTGGCAAATGAAAATGTGTCTGGGAACTCCAAAAAGGGCCATTTATGAAAAGTACATTAAAAGTGAAGAAGAAAATCAGAAGGCAGTGCATAATGGTTTAATGCTATCTACTTATTTCTGGGAACAAAAGGCATTTATTTTGGACCTGTCTCCTTTATTCATTTACTGTGATGCTTCCAGCTAATGTAGCTCAGTGGTACTATTGCTGCAGATATTGTACCTATAAAACTTCTCAGTGCTGATTTAAAGAGATGTGCACTGGTAATTTACAATCAAAATTTATGTTGGTTGGAAAAAGTAAAATAAGGGGGTTCAATGAAAGCTAATATTAATAAAAATGCCTTTTATATGGCAGGCTGTTTCAGTTTTTGTCCAGAGGCGTTTTATTAAAAGATTTTGCTGCATGCAAAACAGATCTCTTGTGTGGGGAGAAGACGGAGCCAGAGAGCAAGGAGAAGCTGTGGAACCTGGTGCTAGGGATGTGGGAACGGGCTGAAGGGTTGGAGATGCTTCGGTTCTGTCCCCTGTGCCAGGCAGGTCCTTAACCTGATAACTCCAGGCAGATGGGAGCTCGACCTGCCTGAAGCCCTGAGCCAGTGAGAGTCTCATGTAGCGCTGTGCCCATGAGCCGTGTGCTGTATTTTGTATTTTGCTGTATTTAATGCTTTATATTGCTACCTTGGAGCAGAGGAAGAGGAATGTTCAATCCTGTTTACTCATCCGCCTGGACATACCCTATGTGAAAGCAACACTGGGGAAGGTGTTTGTATTAGCTGAAAGGGCACAATTGTTTCTAATTTGAGTAGCAGGAGCTYGGGTTCTTAGATAAAAATTGTGCTTTAATTTTTTATTATATCAGTCCTATGACTTCCTGAAGATCTGATTAACCTGTTATGGTTTATGTTGTTCTTGCAACCCCTCAAAAGTGTCATCCTTTCCTGMAGTTGGGCTGGACTGGAGCCCCTCAGGGCGCTCTGCATGTGTTGTCATTGCCCCTGAATCTCCTACTTCAGTGCTATTCAGTAGCTCTCTAAACTTAGAAATGACCATCCTCAACTGGATGCTGAACTGAGTATCTCCTGAGTATCAGTATCTGAGTATCATCCTCAACTGCTGAACCTGAGTATCATCTTAGTCCCATGAACATTCATAAAAAGATTTGTATCACGTACCAAAAACCTCTTCGCATTTGCCTCCCATGGAGTTACCTGCAGTTCTGTCAGATTTTTGTTTTTCAGCCTGTCTTGCTTTGGTCCTTGCTTTCCGTTGCCAACCACGCTTTGGAGACCAAACTATATAGACTCTAGAGGAAAAGGGAGGTAGTAGAAACCATCTCATCTCAAGTACGTTTTCAAGGACTTCCCCTTAACCGTAATCAATCCTGTTTCCCCTTCCCCTCTCCGCTTGCATTAGAGAAAGCAACAACTGAAAATAATATTATATATTCTAGAATGTAGCAAGGTGAAATGTAATTTCCTCTTTAATAAAGGCTGCCATTTAATTTAATATTACAGAAAATGATTAGATCTTAAAAACCTATAAATTACATTTGACAACTCTCTGGTGCTCCTTTGCCGTTCCCTATGGCAATTATAAATGGCAACGCAGGGCACTGGCAGAAATGCTCCTYCTGACTGGAGTTTGTTTATTGGCTCTTAATGAAAAGCGATTAATCTAAATCACTCCTAGAGTGGATCCTTCACCCTGGCCCCATAATAAGAAGTGGCAGTTTCAGGCCTTTGACAAATGTGCTACTATTTCACCTACCAAAAGTTGTCCCTCCTTCCAGTGGAAAGAAGACAAACAATAATAAAAAAAAACCCTCACGAACCTCCCACTGTTATTGCCCTGCTTGCCACGTGTCTGTGTCACTTCAGAGATAACAAGACTGCAGACCAGTCCTAGGGGCAAACCAGGGACCTCTTGTTTCGTTGCTCCAGTTGTGTCCCCTGTTCCTTCTGGAAGGCTGCTTAGTAGGAGAGATTCACTGATGGCAAAAACTGGTTCTCTGCATGTGAAGGAAAGGCTGCAGGAGCAGCTATCAACACTGGGTGAAGGCAGTGGGGTGAAGGCAGTGGGGGCATCTARCTGAGGTGCCTACAGCAAGACACAGATGTCTGTCTCTTACTGCTTTCTCTTTCTTCTCCCACCAAGGCTGCCTGATAGTTTTCTTAGCTTAGTGGCTTTACAGTTTTGTCTTGCAGCCCCTGCTATGCCCCTAGGAAGCAAATTGCCTGGATTTGTGAATCCTCTGGTGGGAGCAACACCTTTCCCATCTCAGCTGAGCTGTTTCTTGAGCAACCCACTGCTGTGTCATTGACCACGTGTGAAAGGGTAGAGAGGATTTTGTCGCATTGCACTGACTCCCTCAGGGCTATGCAGCATCAAACCACCCCACGCTCTGTAGCTGAGGACAGAGCTCTGACAGTGACCTTATAACATGGTGTTATTAACTCTGTAACCTTCTGGGACATCAGATGGAAAATCTCTTTATCCCCATAGTAACCTCTCTCTTAAATATAAGGTCCCTCTGGAATATTTTGGTATATTGGCAGTCTCGCATGCTTTTCTTATTCTGCAGATGCAAGCAATTTTTACTAGGAAAGTATATTATGATTCTCTCTCTGACACAGGCAACATGTTTTGATGGACAGGGATATACTTAGGGGCCAAAATGCCTTTGAAGTCTTAAGCCACTAGTAATAGAAATTAAAAATGAGCTAAAAAATAGGGAAACCAGTCTTGTTTAGCTCAAAATGAAGTGTGTGTTTTGATCTGATTAGAAAGAAGAATCACATCAAAGCCGCTTGGTGGGAACCACGAGGGCCCTAGTCCCAAGACTTATTCCCAAGGCATTGCCCTTCYCCAGGAGTGTTTTCTCATCTCCCATGCTCTCTCAGGGCTTGTTGTTTGGCTTCCTGGGTGAGCAGTGGCAGCTGGTTTTTGAGGCTGATAAGTGGTATTTGTGAGATGCTGGAGGTTAATAAGCTAAATTCATAGAGATGGCCTCACCCTGTGACAACATTCAGTTTTGTTTTTAAAGGGCTTTTTAATTTCTTAATGGAAAGGATCAGAAACAACAACAACAACAACAACAACAACAACAATACTTTGAAGCCTCTGAAACAGATTTCCTTTCTTCTCACAGTACGTATAGCTCATTATGTGGGAACAAGTGTTTAAAAATTAGCTTCAAACATGTATGCGTCTCCTCTTTTGTATGTTAAATCTGTACATGAAATGGAGAAGTTTCATTACATTTACACATTTACATTACACTGAGTTTCACTGTGTGACTGAGTAGAGTTAATGAGGAAATTAAGATTAAACAAGTGATGAATATTTATTRTTATTGTTGTTGTTGTTATTTTACTGGAGCAAGAGTCTAACACACCAAGTCCTCTTAACTGATTTTCTATAATTAAATAGTTGTTCTCAAGTGTCTCACCATCATAGTCTTGATGTTGAGACTCTGAAGCTGGATAAGGAAAAGTTTACTTGGACAAGACCATGTCACCACAGTGCACTGAATCTCAGTTTTGCAGGTAGCTAAAAGGCAGGTTCTGGTTCTGTTTTCCTGATGAAAACCAGTGTCTGTATTTGTTTCAGTTGCTCTATCAATAGCCTGCTGTGTTAAGCACAGCTCTAATTTATTTCCCACTGTTTGCCTTTATTTTATGGTGCTGGCATTTGCTTTAACGTGTTGTCGTTTTCTCCAGATGTTAATAAGATGGTGTTAATGTTTCCCCAATGTTTTTCTTGATAACGTTTACTTAGAGTATAGCATCTGATAATACAGAATCAGCCCAGTTTATAATATTGGCTATAGTTTTCTAATTAAAATCGGAGGTGCAAAAGTATTTTCCTACCTGTGCAAATTGAGGTCATATACTTTGCTGTGCTTGGGGAAAATTATGTTTCTGCTGAGTATCAAATGAGCATCTACTGCATAGATTGGAAGTGTGAAATGTGAGATCACGTATCTGTGTTTATATAGACACATATGCTCATATACACACACACACAAACTATTTTTGGATAAAATAATAATAAKAAGAAGAAAAAGAATCACTGAAGCAGTCAATAAGTCATGAAAAACTGGAAACCAGACTAAAAAGAACAACTATTTGGGAAATCCTGTGAGCTGTTTACACTGTTAGCAATATTCTGGATGCATCTAATAGGAATCAGTGCTGTATAACTTCACCTTTAAATGGCATTGAGTTTCACTTTTACCATAACACTCTTTTCTTTCCTTTTCCCTCCTTAGATCATGCTTCTTAGTGACCCAGAGATTGAGAGCAGCATACTGATGAGCAATGATGAAGGGGCCACCTACCAGAAGTACCGGCTGAACTTCTACATCCAGAGCTTACTCTTCCACCCCAAGCAGGAGGAGTGGATTCTGGCCTACAGTCTGGATCAGAAGGTAATTAATCTCAATTTCAGTGATTATTAATACATTGAAAAAGGATATTGTCTGGAAATTCCTATCTCCATATGTGGTGAAGAAGTTAGAGCATACTTTGCTCTTCTCACCTTACAGTTGTATTTGCAAAGCTCATGCAGTGACACTAAAGCAGGTTTGCTGAAGACAGTGGAGCTGATCACTATGGATATGGAATCTTTAGTAGTGGTGATAGTAGGAAAGATGAAAAGGACCTGAGGTTTGACATGACAGGCGGAGTTTTAAAAATCTATCAATTTATGGGTCTCAGAACTTGCTGAGCTGCCTTTGAGAGTCCAGCACTCTGAGACTTAGGGGTCAGTAACAGCTGGCTGTTGTGGGCAAAGAGATGTTCCTTCTGCTTGGAAGTGAACTCAATTAACCTAAAAAATAGTGAGTAGCAGCATATGAGGAACTCTGTTATGCTCCTTTTGAAGTCACTTCACTGTGCCTTGTGTTAGCGAAACAACTCTTCAGTGTGTTACTACTCTATCCTTAGCAAGTCTGCTCTTATAAAACACTTGTCTGTCTTGGAAAGTACCAATCAATGTGGGCGTGACGTGACCTGTAAATTGTTGGGGCTCTGCAAGGTGCACTCCAGTTTGTAGCAACAATGTCTGCTACAGTGCAAAGCAATGCACAAGCCAGATGAGCTAGTCACAAGTCCTAGAAGACCTGAAGCTTGTCAAGCTTTTCTCTTCCATCTCTGTCAACCACAAGCTGTGGAAAGTAAAAATGTGCTGAAGAGCTGCTTAAAATTTTTCTCATTAAGGTGTCAAGTGTGTGTGTGTTTTGAGTGAGATTTTAATTTCTACCATAATTTTGGGAATTTGTTAAACTAGTCAGGCTTGCTTCCCTGCTGTGTGAGAGTACTCCCTAAATTTGGGATCTCTTGTATTTGACAATGTTGCTTTTGAAAGGTTAGAGCAAATCTCTGCCCAGATAGTTGCTGCGAATGCAGTTGAGTAAATTACATAATCTGCTATACTTCCCAATGTAACCTTTCCAGCCCCTCATTCGCAGAATGCTATGATGTTTTGCAGCAATGCTACTGATGATGCCTGAGTGACATTTGCAGGCACAAATTTATTGTAAATAGACCCCTCTCATAATATCACATACTTACTGTGTGAAGGAGTTAGACAAATGTCAAACAGGTTTGTGCAGTCAAATGTTTAGTGTAACAGGGATTTTGAAGTGGGCTAGAAAGACCACTCTGTTTGATGTCATTGAATGGTTGGATGCCGCTTTTAAATTGAAGGTAAAAATTTTAAATGGCAGTAGTGTTTGCACAGAGACAGCCTGAAGGAAAGAGACAGCTGATGAGGCCCGTTGGTGTGAGAAGCATGAAGTGCTGAGCATGTTTGCAAAGAGATCCAGCTGCAGTGAGTRTGAAGCATCTGCTCTTGGGATCGAACAGTGTGATTCTATTTACAGTACTCTGTGGTCTTTATGACATGTTAGTGAGAAAAAGGAGAAATCAAAGTATAAACTGTTCACACGCTTGCCTGTGAGGTGGTGGTTATGCTCCCCTCATCCAGAACAGCAGTACTGGCTCAGGAGTGGTTTTTTTTTTTTTTTTTCCTGCTCCTTCAATATAGTGCACATGTGGAGAGTGTAGCCACAGCTGTTCTGCACTACCCASAAAAGAGCTAAGGTGGAGTCTGCAGCTTGTTGATCAGATAGAAGTGGATCAACTGGAAATCAGAGCTTGCCTTTCTGTGTGCTTTCACATGCAAGTCACACTCCTGATGCTTTTCTTCTGGGATCTGAGTAACAGTGTTCAGAGAGACAGCCTCAAGTGTTAGTTAAATGCTGATCCTTGAGTGGAGCTGTGGAGGCAGTGCTTTTTCCTGTTTGCTTAAAGTAAAGCAATTGCAGATTATCAGCCACTTCTTGGTTTAGAAGTAGCTGCAAAAGAACTGTGCCTGCCTGTCTCAGGATCACACAGCTTCACTGCAATTGGAGTTGATGCAGAGATGTGGGGAGCACAAAGACAGTGCTGTAGGTTGTGGCGGTGATTGCTTTGTGAAGTCCCCAGGCTGAAATGGTTTGAAAGGGCAGCGTGGTGCATTCCAGGCCACCTGGAAGCAGTGGACATGTCAAAGCTGAATGGGAACTGGARGTCAGTGATGAGCTTCTGTTGAGTGAGGATTAGACTGATGTATCAGGAAGTGTCTTGAGTTAAGGATCCCAAATCCTTGTGCAGATCTGTCAAGTCTTGTGCATCCTCATAAGATGTGTGATTGTTCTCCCCTCTGGTTTGCTAGAAGTCAGATCTGAATCTCGTGCTTACAGTTCAGTGTCATGCCATGGCCCCTCTGCCAGCTGGGCCTCCATGTGCTCCTGGTGCCTCGATTGCTTGATCTCTCTGCTACTGACCAGTGGTGTCAGGAGCTCCTAAAATAAATGGTCGGAGAGGTTATGGAGATGCTTTGCAGTTCAAGAAGTCTACCTAAACAGATGCCATACCACTACCAGGGAGTGCCTTTCCCATCACAGCCTGGCTCTGCAGGTCCTCCTCAGTCCCTGGGCTTTGTGTCCTTTTTCATGTAGCTATGCATGATGTGATGTGGCATAGACTAGGTGGTCCTGGACAAAAGGCCCTTGCTTCTCACTTTGTACCGGGAATAAAGCTGTTCTGAGACCACTGCAGACGCCATGCAGACTGACTGACTGACTTTTCTCCTCCCTGCTCTTCCAATAACCTTGTTATGGATAATCTCACTCCCTTATTGTATCCCTTAGGCCTCTGTTTTTACATATAGCCATGGATTTATGTTACCAGTCTCATATAATCTTAGTTTAAAGTCTGAACTTCATAGCAATTTTATGTTCAGAAATGGCCCTCCCCTTTTTAAGAGGCAGAGCCCATCTCTTCTTAACAGTGCTTTTTAGGATATAATCTTATGCTTTCTCCTCTATCAATTCAAAGAATCAAATACACCATCACTTGAGTCCCCCAATCTTTTATTACTCTTCCCAAATTTGTAGTCTCTTTTTCCTGCTTGAGGTTATTCCAAGGAGCTGGGGAGAAGATTCAGTGTAGGAGAATAAACCTCAGGAGGTGTGGTTTTTTTTTTTTTTTTT